>NW_027256887.1:75338436-75560936 GCF_029215685.1 Pituophis catenifer annectens
ACTGCATGGAATGGTCCTCAGTTTATCAGGTATGTTATTTGACCCACTATGCTAGCCTCACTGCTGCTAGTTTTCCTGCGCTCTGCAGCTCCTCCCCGCCTCACTCCGCCTCTCAGAAGAACCCCTCATGCCGCTCCAAAAAGTCCACCAACCCTCAGAGGAGACTTTTTCAAGGAGAGGCAAGGTAGTTCAAGGAATGGGGAATTCTGATCTCTGATTGGATTGCCAGTTGTGCATGGCTGCAGCTGAGCCAAGGAGCGTGCAAGAAATTCTTAAGCTAAGGAGAGAAGTGCAGGTGAAGAGCCCACAGCTTTGAATACATGCGGTGACTTCGTCAGGTGACTTGAAACCCATTCCCAAATTCTGCTTGCATGCAGAAAGATAACCCACTCTTCCTTTTTATTTGGTTTTATTGGCTTCTTTGGGCTTTGAAGCCATTATGGCTTTCTCCCCCATCCACCCACCCCTCAGCAAATAATATTGTCCTAGCAGCTTGACAGCGAGGATGCCCTAGAAATCAGCCAAGAATTGAGAAGTAGTTCTGGAATAGAAATAACCTACCAGCAGGGACAGGTGTCTTCGCTGCAGTAGCTGTGTAATGTTCTTGGCAGTTATTCAGTTCGGCATCGCAGTGATGTAGACAAGGAGTCCAGCTGCAGCAGCAGAGTTTTTCGCGGGGCTGCCAGATGTTTCATATAAGGCTGGCATTTTAGAGGATTATTCTAAAAGAAAAGTTGAATGCAGTTTGACCCACAGGAAGCAATAGACAGATATTTATAATGCTTAGAACAGTGTTTTTCAACCTTGGGAACTTTCAGATGAGTGGACTTCAGCACCCAGAATTCCCCACTCAGCAAGAGGAATTCTGGGAGTTGAAATCCACTCCATTTTAAGTTCCCAAGGTTGAGAAACATGGGCCTAGAACTACACGTTTTCTTGGATAAAACAATTGTTATAGGAGTAGGATTAGTGAAAAAGTTGACAGAAATGAGAACTGCAGTATATACCTTCAGAGGACATTTTATCCTAATTATTCTGATTTTTTTCCCCTAAGTCACTCTGACAATCTTCTTAAAGTTGGCTTGCTAATACATATGAAAGGAGGAGATGATAAAAAGTGCTTTGTAAAACAACAAGAAGTTAAAACTAAAAGCTATGTTAAAACCATATTGCACATTTTTCAAAAGCCCGAGAAAATAAGAAGTCGTGGTTCAATGCAAGAAGAGTGGAGGGGAGAGAAAAATATAGATCCACGAGGTATTCAATCGATCTCAGATAATCAGACCAGAATAAGATACCAGTCTATGGTTCGCACAATTTATACTCTACTAAAACTTTCATTCTCACGACCTTTAACTAAGTGAAACAGTGCATCAACAGAGCAACAATTTTTGAACCAAAATACCTCAAATGAGATAAGCTACAGAATATGTCCAAAATCTATGACTCCCAAGGAAATGAAACCTCTCACAAAGCCTATGACTCCCATTCATTCTTTTTGATCCATGCTAACCTCCATGCAACCTGACCTATGTGGCATCTCTTAGTCACTCCTATGTCCTCCACTTAGTCACTCCGGTGACCTCCACATTCTTCTTGGCATGTGCTGCCCCCCCCCCCATACGACTTATTTGATCTGTGTGGCATCTTTTACCCAACCCTCTTGATTTGTGTCATCCCCCTGTCACTTATCAGACCCACATACCACCTCTTGTGAACCTGCAGGCACCCTTCCTGACCAGGGGTGGGTTCTAAATTTTTTTACTACCGGTTCTGTGGGCCTGGCTTATTTTGTGCGCATCGTTTTTTGTTTTTTTTTTAATTTGATTTATATGCCGCCCTTCTCCGGAGACTCAGGGCGGCTTACAATGTGCTCAGCAATAGCCTTCATCCTTTTGTATATTTATACAAAGTCAGCTTATTGCCCCCACAACTGGCTCCTCAATTTACCTATCTTAGAAAGGATGGAAGGCTGAGTCAACCTTGAGCCTTGGCGAGATTCGAACCTGCAGTAATTGCAGGCAGCTGGTCTTAATAACCAGCTTAATAACAGGGTGCCTTAGACCACTGTACTACCAAGGCTCTTTTGACGTTTGATGGTCATGTGACAAGCAATTATTTAGGATTTAGCAGAGGTACTGGTCTACCAGGCTTTTAACTGCTTGCAGAGCTGTACCAGTCTACCCATTTGTTTTTGGAGCATTCTGGTCTACCCATTTGTTTTTGGAGCACACTGGTCTACCACCACACTGTCTTTTACGGCTAATCAGCTGTAGGGTGGCCCTTTGAAGCGCCGCAACAAGAGTTTAAACGGTTTTTGCTGCTCTGCCACCACCGAGAGCATCGGAAACCACTTTCAGGCAGCTTGGCCTCAATTGCCAATCTACCACCACCGAGCGGTTTACAAGGAGTGGATCGGTTCTAGCCAATCATTTGGGAGGCTTCTTGGCTTCTCAATTTAAAGCTAAGGTGTCTTGCTTTTTTTCCCCTCTTCTTTGTCGAGTGAGCCCTGATTTTTTCCTTCTAGCCGATCAGCTGGGACTCGGGAGGCAGAGAATAGATGGGGGCGGGGCCAGGCAGAGGTGGTATTTACTGGTTCTCCGAACTACTCAACATTTCCACTATCAGTTCGCAAGAACCGGGGAGAACCGGTAGCAACCCACCACTGTTCCTGACCTCTGTCATCCAACTGTACCTTTCCCAACTGGCACACACCCACACTTTCTTACCAACCCACATGCACCCACAGGTAGCATTCCCACACCCCCATGCACTCCTTCACCCACCTCCCCCTCCCAGCAGCAGCCACATACCTCCTGCCTTGGTGTTGCAACTTCCTGCTGGCTTCCCACTGATTTTTCTCTTTGCAAGCTTCCCACAAGCAAAGTAAATGGGAAAGCTGGCAGAAATTCAAGGAAGGAAGGAAGGAAGGAAGGAAGGAAGGAAGGAAGGAAGGAAGGAAGGAAGGAAGGAAGGAAGGAAGGAAGGAAGGAAGGAAGGAAGGAAGGAAGATTTCTGATGTTCTCTGACAGCTTCCCACAAGGAAACGCAATGGGGAAGCTGGCGGGAAATCAAAAGTCACTGCTGCTTCCACTGCCTTTTTGCCCACCCTTGGATATTTTGTTTCTTTATTTTGATAAGGAAATATCTCTGAAATGATGAATAAATAGGGCACAGGTTCTCTAGTGATGTATAAAAGTGAAGGTATTAACAAGATTAACACATAAGCCATTATAATTCCCAATTACACAATGAAAGGCAGGTTTATAACAGAAGGAGCAATATACGGATGTAACAATAATTCTTGTGCTTTTTTTTTTTCAAAAGTGGTCTTTTAAGCCCATATATATGGATATAAGTTCATTTATAACCAATTGATTCTATTCAACGAGTTGAAACAGAATGGAATACAAGGATGATTGTAGAACTTCACTCAAGCCAGACATTTCATTTATTTCTTCGACGGTTGTTATGGCTTCCTTCTGTTGAAATAGCAACAGAGGTAGGAAAATAGGATTTCCTACACACCAACTTGATAATGCGATTGCGGGTAGGAGAACCATAAAATTGGAGGAGGGACTATTATGTAGGCTACCTTAACCTCCAGGAGGAAAGGCAGGAATTCAATCTAGCAAATAAATAAACAAACTGCACTGATATAATCTTTAGACAAAAACAGTTTCTATCCTCTGCCATTCTTAACGGTTGTGAGGTTTTACAAAAATATTCTCTTATTTCAGTGTATGGAAATGCAGTATGGAAATTGGTATCACTTTCTGCTTAATCTTTTCAGATTCATCCCTACAGAGGTGGGTTTTAGCAGGTTCTGACCAGTGGTGGGTTACAAAATTTTTTACTACTGGTTCTGTGGGTGTGGCTTGGTGGGCATGGCATGGCTTGGTGGGCGTGGCAGGGCTTGGTGGGCGTGGCAGGAGAAGGATACTGTAAAATCTCCATTCCCACCCCACTCCAGGGGAAGGATACTGTAAAATTGCTGAGCACATTATAAGCCGCCCTGAGTCTCCGGAGAAGGGCGGCATATAAATCAAATTAAAAAAAAAAAATCTCCATTCCTCCCAATTCCAAGAGAAGGATACTGCAAAATCCCCATTTCCTCCCAATCAGCTGGGACTTGGGAGGCAGAGAATAGATGGGGGCAGGGGCAGTGATGGGATTCAGCCAGTTCGCACCACTTTGGGAGAACCGGTTGTTAATTTTCTGAGCAGTTTGGCAAACTGGTTGTTGGAAGAAATCATTAGGGCAGGGAACCAGTTGTTAAATTATTTGAATCCACCACTGGGCAGGGGCAGTCAGAATTTTTACTACCGGTTCTCCAAACTACTCAAAATTTCTGCTACCTGCTGGTCAGAACCTGCTGAAAGCCACCTCTGGTTCTGACCAGTTCTGGAGAACCAATAGCAGAAATTTTGAGTAGTTCGGAGAACATGTAGTAAAAATTCTGACTGGCCCAGCCCCATCTATTCTCTGCCTCCCAAGTCCCAGCTGATCGTGAGGAAATGGGGATTTTGCAGTATCCTTCCCCTGCCACGCCCACAAAGCCACACCCACAGAACAGGTAGTAAAAAAATTTGAAACCCACCACTGAAGATGAAACTCAAATACTTTGGCCACCTAATGAGAAGGAAGGACTCACTAGAGAAGAGCCTAATGCTGGGAACGTTTGAGGGCAAAAGAAGAAGGGGATGACAGAGAAGGAGGTGGCTGGCTGGCTGGCTGGAGGAGTAGGCATGAGCTTAAATGGACTTCAGAGAATGGTAGAGGACAGGAAGGTCTGGAGGGTTGTTGTCCATGGGGTCGCGGTGGGTCAGACACGACTTCGCAACTAACAACAACAAGAGTCAACACATGCCCTGCCAATAACTTCCATTTCATCCCCAGAACGTACAAAAGAGCTTCAAGTTGTCCTTAACCTTGTAGAACTTCACTCAATTATTGAAGTGTTAAAATAATATTTTCTCTTGGTTTTATCATTCTCCAAGGATGGTATATATCAGATCTGAGAAGGTTTGTTTCCAGGACCTTGGAGGGAAGCCAGCTTATTATCCCCAGACTGGGAAAGAGGGTCTTAGAGGCAGGATAGGAACAGCCATTGGGAATGTCATTTCTGTGGTTCTCTTGCTAACTCAAAGTTAGGTAGAGAGCACTTCAGCTCAGCAGTAGCCAAAGGTCTTCATTGAAATTGGGCAGCGCTCTGAGGACCAATTTACCCTTCTCGATAAGTAATTCTCTATCAATGGGGGAAAAAAAACATGTCTCCCTCTCATCCCAGATTTTCATATTCAGCTGGAAATCTCTTTCATATTTTCCTCTATTAGCAATTATGGTTAGCAGAACCATCAAAGTAACAGATGGTCTTAGTTTTATCTCTGAGTGCCCTGGTTAATAAGGGCTCTTGGCAATGCTTCATTTCTTCTTGCACATGTCTTTTCTCTGGCTATAGATTGCCAGCTGTCCTTTCCCTTGCATTTGTCAAAGAGGAGCTTTTCATGAGTCAGCTGTTCAAGGCAGGGTTTAAAACCTGGCTTGATCCACCGATATTTAAAATGTAATCCTTGGATGTACGTTCACAGCTGTTTGCATGGCCGTGTTTTTTTTTTCCTTCTTCCCTTTAATGAATTATAATTGGCTGGATTCACAAAACATTGCATGTTGTGGTAGCAAATTCTATTCTACATGAAGAACGAAACACCTTAAAGGTTACCAGATTGATTAGCTTTTTGGTGGGGAGGGCAATGCACTGACATCCAAATGGATGACACGCATCGTGATCTGTAATAGATTACCTGCTAATAAGCTTCTTAATCTTGACAGTGCCACAAGACTCCGTTTTAATCCTCCCCTGTAAATGACCAAGAGGTCTACTCCATTGACTGTACTTCTGATGGTTTGCAAATAAATATTTTCCTCTATGGTTTTGGATTTACTGTAAGTATCTTGCACAAGGAAAAAAAAACTTATACATCAATCATAATGTAATGCTTGCTACCCCATTTTTCCAAGCTAAAATACCTTAAAACTATTGTAGCCTTGCAAAACCGTATCCTTCCTAAGACAATTAACTGAACTAAATTCTCTGTTCTGGTTGAGGGTCATCCATTCCCACCTTTCTTCTCTCCCATCCACCCACTTACAGTTTGCTATTATGAATGTTTGCGATTGTGGTCGCTCCCTTGTAATAAATCAGTTTTCTACATTTAGATTTTGTTGGAAGAAATATCCATCTGGTTCAGTTCCAAGCATGGAGAAAGACACTGGAAACATGGAGGCTGATTGGAAAGATGGTTGAATGGAGCAGAACCATCAAGCATATGGTCTTGGTACAGCTGAACACATGGACTGGAGAGTGAGGGTTATATATACCCTCTCTTGGGCCTTGCCCTTGAGCTTCCTGTTCCTGTGGCAAGGGCATGTATTCTATTGGTTGCTGTGAGACTCCCATGGGGCTATGCAGGGGTCATAGCTAACTTTGTCTGAGCTCCCAGGTTTAGTTGAAACTTGGAGGGTGATGCAATGTCCCCAGGTGGTCGTGCCAGGGGTGAAATGCTCCTGGTTCAGACCAGATCACCTGATCTGGTAGCAATGGTGGTGAATGGTTCGGAGAACTGGTAGCAAACATCCCTTCCCCCCCCCCATGCCCAGCTGAGCCGCGCAATCATCAGAGGCTTTTTTATTTATTTTTAAAAGCATTTTTTCTACAACCTCTTTGGCTGAAAAAATGCTTTTAAAAGTAAAAAAAAGCCTCTGATGATCACGCGGCTCAGCTGGGATCGTCAAAGGCTTTTAAAAGCATTTTTTCTACAACCTCTTCGGCCGAAGAGGTTGTAGAAAAAATGTTTTTAAAAGCCTCTGACGATCCCAGCTGAGTTGCCTGATTGGCAGAGGCTTTTAAAAGCATTTTTTAACAACCTCTTCGGCTGAAGAGGTTGTAGAAAAAATGCTTTTAAAAGTTTTTTTTAAAAAAAGTTACCACACCCACCAAGTCACATTACTCCACCACCACCAAGCCAGGCCCACAGAACCGATAGTAACAAATTTTACATTTCACCACTGGGTCGTGCCATGTGGGGAGCTCTGCTGATAGATAATCCTATTATGTCCTGGAGGGTAATGTCTTAATCCCATCACTCTGGAGCTGAAGGTCTTTTGTCTTGTAAATAGGATGGCCAAATATCTGCTGAGGGTAGGGAGCTGGGGCTGTCTCCCATGGGGCGTTTCTGTCTCCCTTAAAATTTCTATTTCTCTTTTAGGGGAAATATAATATTCTGCCTTCTTAATATTTCTCAAAATATTTCCTTTTTCTAGGAGAGGGAAGGGTGCTAACTTTCTACAATTTGTATTCCTGAACATCCATGTCCAAGCTAGACTTCCGTTTTTTATTTTAAAAAGCCCAAATCAAATAGTCCTGCTGTTTTGTACAGGGATGAATCCTGAGTAAACAATTGTGGCTGTTAAGAATAGGAAACATTATTTTTAGAATTAAGGGTGCCAGTCGAACAAAACACAGCCAAGTGAGAAACTCAATGGCTGTCAGCCATTTTCACAAAGATTAGAGCCTTGGTTTTAAAAAGGTGTGAAGCAGAAGAAAAAGAGGTAATATCCTTGTGTACGTGTGAGGGGAGGAAGACACAAAGGGTCAGAGTAAACTAAATCATTTTCTTTTTCCTTCTTCCTTAGAAAAGCTTTTTGCTCTTTTAGAAATAATTTTGAGTATCTTCTAGAGACAGCGTTGTAAAGAAAATGCATCATTCTTCCTTGCCCTCAAAACAGGACATTTTGTTGTCTTTTAATTGAAAGATGTCGAGCGTTTGATATTACTTTAAAAACAAATCTTATCTGACACTGGCTTACACTTTTCTGTCTCTCCTGCTGGCTACGTTCACACAACACACTTAATCAGATCAGTGAAAGACCTGCTAGCTATATTTGTCCGATGTGCAAAAGCTTGAACAGTGTGAATAATGGTTTATGTCTTAGCATATGTGAAATTAGCCAGTCTGGTTAGTTTATGAAGCTTTTTCATTAAATTTTATTAAGGTTTTATTCATGGTTTTTTTAAATTAAATTACATAAACCCAGATAATGAGCTAATCCGGTAACTGGGTGATGTCTATTGTGAGATGGTAGTGTTTTTGCAAGGGTTGAATCATAAATCAAGGAAGCCTCAAGGAACTTCCTAATAACATCTGGGCAGCTATCACCGGAGCTGGAATGCTGAACAAAAAACTTTCCAAGCAAGAAACAATCATCATTAATTAATCCTTTACTTTATATGTGCCTGAGCCAAATTTTGGCACCGATATGTTCATTCTGAAAGCAATTTCAATTATCACATTTATTATGCATACATGCCCCATTGCTTTACAACACGTGGAACAGGTATGAAGAAATATTCTAACTTAGTTTTATCTTTTTTAATAGAATAACAGAGTTGGAAGGGACCTTGGAGGTCTTCTAGTCCAGCTCCCTGCTCAAGGTATAGGAAACTCCTGCTCAAGGTATAGGAAATGGTAGAGGAATTTCATACAAATGGCTGTCCAGTCTTTTCTTAAAAACCTCCAGCAATGGAGCACCCACAACTTCTGAAGGCAAGTCGTTGCACTGACTAATTGTTCTGTCAGGAAATTTCTCCTTAGCTCTAGGTTGATTCTCTCCTTGATTAGTTTCCATCCATTGCTTCTTGTCTTGCCTTTTGATGCTTTGGATAACTTCTTTATGGCAAACCCTTAGATTATTGGAAGAGTGCTATCATGTCACCCCTAGTCCTTCTTTTTCATTAAACATTATACCCAATTCCTGCGACAGTTCTTCATAGGTTTTAGCTTTTGGTCCCCTAACATTTCAGGGACACCCACAAGAGGATTTAAAAAATCAAGATCGTGGTCTCCACTTTAACATTGAGGTCCCATGTCTTCTTTACATGTATAGCAGAGCTTTGATTAGGCAGTTGGGACTATCATCTTGAGTTTTCTTTTAACCTTCTTCCACTTCCTGTGGACACCCCTATCCTTCAAACAAACAGATAATAATTTTTATTTTATTTTATTTTATTTTATTTATTTATTTTGTCAAGCACGTATTAGATAACAGATATAGGTATAAACATGGTTATTAATACATGGAATGGATATGAATAAAAGGGGACAAAGAACCGAGGTAGTGCAGTGGTTAGGGTGTCATACTGCAGCTACTTCAGATGACTGCTAGTTCAGCAGATCAGCGGATCAAATCTCACCGGCTCAAGGTTGACTCAGCCTTCCATCCTTCCGAGGTTGGTAAAATGAGGACCCAGATTGTCAGGGGGCAATATGCTATTTAGTATACTGTCTTTGGTGTAAGCCGCCCAGAGTCCTCGGAGAGTGGGCGGCATAGAAATATGACTAATAATAATAATAATAATAATAATAATAATAATAATAATAACGACAGGGACGGTAGGCACATTGGTGCACTTATGCACACCTCTTACAGACTTCTTAGGAATGGGGTGAGGTCAACAGTAGACAGTCTTAAGTCAAAGTTTTGGGGGTTTGAGGAAGAAACCACAGAATCAAGTAGTGTATTCCAGGACTTCTGTTGCTGAAGTCCTTCCTGCAATCAAGTTTGGTATGGTTTACCTTAAGTTTGTATCTATTGTGTGACAGGTAGGACATTGTAATGGATAAGTTTGTGTACTACACTTAGGTCAGACAGACGGCGGCGTAGTTCTAAATTGTCTAGCCCAAAATTTAAAAGTCTGGTGGTATAAGGTATTCTGTTGCAAGCGGAGGAGTGGAGGACTCTTCTTGTGAAATATCTCTGGACTCTCTCAATTGTATTAATGTCCAATATTTGAGAATATTGGTCTAGCAAATGTTTTGTATGCTCTAGTTAGCAGTACAATATTACCAGAGAAGAAGCTACGCAAGATTAGATTAACAACTCTTAATGCCTTTTTGGCAATGTTGTTACAATGGGCTCTGGCACTTAGATCATTAGAGATGAGTACTCCAAGGTCTTTGACAGAGTGAGGGTCGTCTACAAGGTCATGTCCATCCAGCTTGTATTTTATGTTCTGATTTTTTTTTGCCAATATGTAAGACAGAGCATTTGCTGGTTGAGATTTGAAGTTGCCACTTGTTTGACCATTCTGACACATAATCAAGGACTTGTTGAAGGGTAGCAGCATTGTCGGTGGTGTTGAATAGTTTTACATCATCAGCGAAGAGAACGCAGTTGCTTTTAATATGATCACAAAGGTCATTTATGTAAAGTATGAAGAGAGTTGGTCCTAGAACGCTGCCTTGATTAGCTATTCCTAATCTGCTGTGCTCCTTGTTTCTCCCCCCAAATATTAAACATGACCTCAGTCACCAAAATGTTATGTCCTCCATCCTCATGATGGCCATGAGCCTGGATTAGAAGAATGTGCTCAGTCCAGTCCAGTCCAGCTGATAACAGAGGATAAGAAGATTTACAAGAGAAAGAAAGCGACTGTTCAGATAAGGAGCCAGGAAAATGTTCCTTTCATGGATGAAGTCTAAGAGGCATTTAGCACAACTTTCTTAGCATTGATTGCTCCCTCCACAACCCCCCCCACCCTCTTTACTCAGTAGGACCAAAATGGCATATAATCTTCTGTATCTGTCAGAAGTACTTTATTCTGCATCACTCTCTAAATTCCCTCTGAGCTTCAACGGTTAAGAGACTAACATAAGATCCTCACCCACAAGAAGCCAGAGCTTCATATGGAAATCTTCCTGCTGCCACCTGCTGTTGTTTGTGAAGATGGTGAATCCAGGGATCTGGGAAGGTGGCTGTTATGCAAATTAGCTGTCTTGAATCGGGGATCCGGGATTGGGAGAGAGAAGGATTCGATATGAGTTTTTCACTGTGAAGATGGGGAATGAACAACTCAGTCTAAATTTCTTCAATATTTGCATGATATTTATTTATTTATTCATTTATTTGTTTGTTTGTTTGTTTGTTTGTTTTAATTTGTATACCGCCCTTCTCCAGCAGGACTCAGGGCGGTGAACAGCCAGAATAAAACAGAACATACAAAATTTAAAAACAGTTTAAAAATAATTAAATATTTTTGGCCGCAATTTAAAACAACCTGATTAAAATCAATTAAATTTAACCAAAACAGTGGGATCAAGCCAGCCCGGCTAGGTGAAATAAATAAGTTTTCAGGGCCCAACGAAAAGTCCAGAGGTCTGGTATTGTACGTATCTCTGGGAGGAGCTTGTTCCAGAGGGTGGGCGCCGCCACAGAGAAGGCTCTCCCCCTGGGGGTCGCCAGCCGACACTGTCTGGCGGACGGCACCCTGAGGAGGCCCTCTCTGTGTGAGCGTACTGGCCGGTGGGAGGCTATTGGTGGCAGAAGGTATACATAGAGGTAGCGGGGAAGCATCAAAATGCCTGAAGCAACTTCATGTTTTGGCTGAATGGGATGGACGGCAACAAGGGTGATCCGGTAAAAAAAATTAAACTGTGCTGAATCAATGCCCAAACTGTTCTACTTCAACAAAAGTGAAAACATTCAAAAAGACTTTAAAGTAAAATTTTGACTTCTCTAGTCTTTTTTTTTTCCCAAGGGCAATGTGCCAATCTGGTTTGGCCATTTGACAAAAGATACCTGAAACTTTGCCCATGCTCTTGGCAGATGGCAAGAGAGATGGGAGATGGCAAGGGAAGAGCAGAACTGACTTTTCCACACCACTCCGAGCTTGGAGAACAATTCTTAGGGGCAGAGGCAGGGGTGGGTTGCTGGGGGTTCACAGGGGTTCGGGAGAACCTTTAGCTAAGATTCTGTGCAGTTCGGAGAACCCTCAAATCCCACCCCTGGCTGGCCCATCCCACCCACCCCCTCCCAGGAGTCCCCATGTGGCTTATATTGGATGTAGTTAAGTGCAGGGCACACACGGAGGCTCGGGGAGGGCAAAAAATGGGCCTACCAGAAGTTCAGGAAGACTGGAAACAGGCCCGTTTCCGGAGGGCCTCTGGACCCTGGGGAGGCCATTTTCGCCCTCCCAGAGGCTTGAGGAAATCCTCCAGAGCCTGGGGAGGGCAAAAATCCCCCCCCGCCACCATGGTGCAGGAGGCCGACTAGATCACACCCACCATGGCCACGCCCATCCAGCAACAGGGCAGAGAACCCCTTGTTAACATTTTTGAAGCCCACCTCTGGGTGGGAGGGATGGCAGGTCTCCATCCCGGGTCTCCATCCTTCAGAGCTGATCTCTGGGATTGGACTCCTGATAGGTAAAGAGCAATCTCTCCTTCTCCCAACTCTGGCAGCTGATCCCCAGGCTGTTTGAGAGCAGCCCAAACAACATCTGACAGATGCAGTGGAGAAATTGCACCCGGAAGCATTGGGAGGTGGGGGGGGGGGGAGGCGATGGCTCTCTCTTCTGCTTCACCTCACATTCCCCTGTTGCCACCACTGATCAGCTGCAGTTCAGCTTGATCTGGATCCTCAAGCTTTATGCGTCCCCAGAGTAGGAGTTTCTCAGCCAAAAGCAGCAGAAGGAAACAGCTAGAAAGTACGGAAATCCCTTTCCCAGACAAAATGCCTCTCATGCACATATAAAGAGCCATATATGAAGAACGGTTGCAGGATTTGGGTTTGGCTAGCGTAGAGAAGGGGACGCGGTGGCTCAGTGGCTAAGACGCTGAGCTTGTTGATCAGAAAGGTCAGCAATTCGGCAGTTCAAATCCCTAGCACCGCATAACGGAGTGAGCTCCCGTTACTTGTCCCAGCTTCTGCCAACCTAGCAGTTCGAAAGCACGTATAAATGCAAGTAGAAAAATAGGGACCACCTTGGTAACAGCGCTCTGTGTGCCTTCGGCGTTTAATCATGCTGGCCACATGACCATGGAATTGTCATCAGACAACGCTGGCTCTTCGGCTTAGAAATGGAGATGAGCACCGCTCCCTAGAGTTGGGAATGGCTAGCACGTATGTGTGAGAGGAACCTTTACCTTTACCTTTTAGCCTAGAGAAATGAAGGACTAAGGGTGACATGATAGCAGTATTCCAGTATTTGAAGGGCTGCCACAAAGAGGAGGGGGTGAACTTATTTTCCAAAGCAGCAGAGAATGTGAACAAGAAACAATGCATGGAAACTAATCAAGGAGAGAAGCAACCTGGAATTAAGGAGACATTTCCTGACAAAACAATTAATCAGTGGAACGACTTGCCTCCAGAAGTTGTGAGTGCTCCAACACTGGACGTTTTTAAGAAGAGAATGAAAAAGCTTGCCTTCAGAAATTGTGGGTACATTATAACTGGAGGTTTTTAAGATGAGACTGGACAGCCTGAAATGGTATAGAGTCTCCTGCTTGAGCAGGGGGCTGGACTAGAAGACCTCCAAGGTCCCTCCCAGAACTTTATTCTGTTCTATCCCTCATCTCGCATGACATGTTCATCTCTTCTTCCAGCTTCAACCTCAGCTCCCCAGTGGGAAAAGTAATTGGTGGATGGTTTCCTGCTGGCTGATGAACTTTGATTGGTGTAAGGGGAAAGAAAGCCATCACATCACGTAAATCTAGAAGGAGAGCATTCTCCTGGCTTCAATAGTCAGGAAGAACAACAACACTTGACCCGGAGCTGTCCAAGGTACCGTACATCATATTTCTTGGCCAACTCAAGACCCGAACCAAAGTTCTATATCACAAGTGCAAAGAAGAGAGCTGGAGATTAGCAGCTTCCTGAGAAAGTGGCTCTTTTGCCTGGCCACCCAATTTTCTGAAAAACATATTCATATTGCAGAGAGTTTATCTGAATTTCCAGATATTTAGAGGACCAGGAGAGAAGTGTAACATTCCAATAACATAAGAAAGATCAACAATGCAGCTTGTAGCAAGTCTTCTGACAAGAGATGAGGACGTGAATGATGACCAATGTCTTGCTTTCCCCACACATCTCTAATAGGTAGAGAGTAACTCATTGATACTCATGCCAATGTCAAAAGAGCCTATCACAACTCTTTGCCTCTTCGGAACATTCTCCGTGTAGGAAAGAAAAATAACAATCTTGCCTGCTACACTATGTGTAGCAGTCTTGAAAACTTTGAAATCTACATTCAAGTGCTTCAAAGTCACTTGATTGGATTTACTGCTTCAAAACAGATTGCCTGCTTCCGGCATACCGGCTTCGATGGGATGATTCAATCAAAGCTTTGTCAAATCAAAGCAATTCTTTGAAGGTTTGTGCAGTCTTCAAACTGTTTGTTCTCAGCCTTAAACTTCCTACCCCCTTTCTCTCCCAAAATATACCTTATGGTTAACAGGGTTTCCCCCCTTCTAGTTCCCCAACTGTTTTCCTCTCACTATATTTTGGATAATGCCCTTCCTTCCTTCCTTCCTTCCTTCCTTCCTTCCTTCCTTCCTTCCTTCCTTCCTTCCTTCCTTCCCACATCCTATGTTACACATTTATCAAGGATGCACTTTCTAATTTTCCCCCATTGCTCACCAAGTAGTCTTTACAGTAATTTCCTGCATCTCACACAAATGTTATTACATTATATCACACAATATGAAATTGTTAATACAGTTACTGGTGACCTTCTCAATTTATTCATCATTCTTCATGATGTAACTCTTATAATCCCAAATGCTCATTTGGGCTAAACTAATATTCCTTGCTACACCT
The DNA here is from genome assembly GCF_029215685.1 of Pituophis catenifer annectens. Taxonomy (NCBI): domain Eukaryota; kingdom Metazoa; phylum Chordata; class Lepidosauria; order Squamata; family Colubridae; genus Pituophis; species Pituophis catenifer. The sequence goes on from NW_027256887.1 coordinate 75,353,092, forward strand.
TCCTTATGTAGCCTATAGGATAACAGATCCCCAAGATGATCTCTTTCCCTTATGTTCAGGATCTGGGTCTTCTTGCTTGTGTGAAATTAAGAATTGATTCCATAGAAATACCAGCTTAATTAATTAAATTACAATCTAGACCATGAGTTCAAGTCCTGCCTTAGCCATGAAAAACCAACTGGGTGACTTTGGGCCAGTCACCCTCTTTCAGCCCAACCCATCTCACAGATTGTTGGGGGGGGCAATAGGAAGAGGAATTTGTGTTGGATATGTTGGCCGCCTTGTGTTATTTGTAAAAATAATAAAGGCAGGTACAAATGAAATAAATAATAAAGATTAGGGACTAGGTATATATTCTGGGGTGCAATGAGGAAGAACACACAAGGAACACATCACATTTCAGATTCATTGAATCCTTCCCTAGTGTTGTGGCCCACCAGTGGCCAGCGGAGCTGGTGGCAGACTCGGACAATGAGGAGGTTGGGGAGGAACATGGGGAGTCTAAGGCTCCGATGAGTGCTCTGTGTCGGAGGCAGAGATGGGGCCAGGGCCAGGGGTGGGTTCTACTTACCTTTACTACTGGGTCGCAACGGGATCGCGTGCACGTGCTTGCTGCGCTTGTGCATGCACAGAGCATGCGCAGATCACCTATGATGACATCCAGGGCAGTGGGCAGAGCCTCCCACAGCTTTTACTATCAGTTCTTGCGAACCGGTCCGAACCGGGGGCAACCCACCACTGGCCAGGGCTGTCTGACAGTTATCAGCTACCTTCAGAGTTGGAGATAAGTGGGTCAGAAGAACAGCTGGAGCCTGTTCCCGATGTGCGCATCCGCAGAACTGTCAGGAAAAGGGAACAATTAAGGAACAGAGGTCGACTTGGGAGTAAAGGCACAAGGGGGCGCTGAATGGCCCCCCCCATAGGAAATAAATAGGAGCAAAAAGGGAGTGGCGTTTGCAGGAGACAATTAGTTTGTATTATTAGTGGGAAGATTTCCTTATCTGAGGGACTCCTTGCCAAGTATTTCCTTGTATAGTGTTGCGTCTGGAAGCTATCGGCCTGGCAACTATCCAAGGACTGATAAGGTCTGTGGTTGTAATTCACCCTTGAAAGACTGTTTGCCGGGACTTTGCTGGATGTGAATGCTAGGAATTCACATTAGCCAAATAAAAAGGGGTCTTTTTCAGGACAAGGAGTCTGTTTTGTGATTTGGTGAAGCTTAGGTCAGAATACCTAGCTTGGAGACAACGCACCTGCGAGATGAGGGGTCCTTGGTGCTCTCTGAGCTTTGTGGTTTTTCTGCAGACATTTCATTAGCCGAAATAAGTAATATCATCATTGGTGACTAGCAGGGAGCACCAAGGAGCTCTCATTTCAACCCTGAGCTACTAATATTCTCCTTTATGGTATTACATCTGAGAAGAATTTCCAACTTCTTTCTCGCTCTCCCCAGTAAATTCATGCTATGGTTTACTTATTCATTATGTAAATGAGTTCTATTTCCACATGTCTTCTCACATGTGCATCTTCCCTTCTTCTATCCAAGCCATCTGTCCTTCCATTTTATCTTCCAGCACTTCCCTAGCTCTAGCACTGGTATTTCAACAATGAGGACAAAGGGTTTCCGCCTTTGATGGAAGAAATAATCAGGCGGCCTTAGAAAAGTGTAGTTTCCCCCCATGGGCTTGTGCAATGTCACAAGTTGTCACGATGTCACAAAGACTTCCACATGGATCTTTGCATTGCTCCGGAACAGTGTGATCTCAGGCATTTATTTATTATTTCCAGCTCAGTTATAATGTATCTGAAATTGCACTGAAGGCAATCTTTCTGCTGGAAATGTTAAAGCTCTACAGGATTTGTAGGCAGGCCATTTCCCCATTGATAGGAGCCTTACCCTGCCTCCTGGGCTCAGAGTAGCCTCTTTCTCTTCCTGCGAAGGGTTCAGCTGGGGGAATGCCGTGCAGGAACATTCTCTCTCTGTGTGTGTTTTCCTGAGCTAATGTTACAGGAACAGGGAAAAGAGGGGCTCACCTCTCGCTACAGAATTCCTAATATCACCCCCACCCCATCAATTGCTCATAGTCATTCAAGAAAATCAAGCACACACACACATACATACATACATACATACATACTGTACATACATACATATGTACAGTATGTGTGTGTGTGTATATGTATGTATGTATACATATATATATATATGTGTGTGTGTGTGTGTGTGTGTGTGTGTGTGTGTGTCTCTCTCTCTCATCTCTCATCTCTCATTTATCCTCTATCCTCTATCCTCTATCTCTGTCTCTGTCTCTGTCTCTGTCTCTCTCTTTCTATCTTTCTCTCTCTCTCTCTCTCTCTCTCTCTCTCTCTCTCTCTCTCACTCTCTCTCTCTCTTTCTCTCATCTATCCTCTGTCTATCTCTCTGTTACTCTCTCTATCTCTCTAATTCTCTATCTCTCCATCTCTATCTCTATCTCTCTATTTCTTTATCTCTCTATGTCTGTCTCTGTCTCTCTCTCTGTCTCTCTCTCTGTCTCTCTCTCTCTCTGTCTCTCTGTCTCTCTCTCTCATATCTCTCTCTCTCATCTATCCTCTATCCTGTCTCTGTCTCTGTCTCTCTCTTTCTCCCCATCTCTCCATCTCTCTGTCTTTCAATCTTTCTATCTCTCTGTCTCTCTGTCTCTGTCTCTCTCTCTCTGTCTCTCTCTCTCTCTCTCTCTCTATTATGTGTGTGTGTGTTAGAAGAGGCTCTTATTTCTACTGTTAATGTTCCCACTTCTAGCAGAAAGCAAAGGGTAAACCAAATAATCTTCCTTTTATTTCACTCCAGCAGTTCTGTAACCTGGTGAATTATACCGGACTGGGGAGGGAGGGGACGATGTTGGATTGTGGACAGACTTGGGTTGAACTACAACATGTGAATGAGGTTCAAAAAGGAATTGTCTTTTGAAAACCATGACGAGGAAGGAGGCAGGTTTTTTGGGTTTTTTTGTATTGATCCTTTAAAAAAGCAAATTTTAAAGTATCAGGTGACTTGAAGTTAACTACTTTTCAGAGAAAGCATGGATTTTGACTGGAAGAAGTTTGGAAATAATGCATCGTGCCTCTTCTCCAGGAGATTTGTATTCAAGCCTATCTTTGTTAGGATCAAACAGATTTATTTCATTATCCAGGCAGTCAGCTGGAAAGGCCACAAGTCTGATTAACCCCATAACTTTGCCTATCTTTCTTCTAGACACTCTTATTTATTGTCCTCACATTAGATCTTATTCAAATCTATCAGCACAGATGGTCACCTCAGCCACTAGCCTGAGACATACATTAAGAGTCGTTTGCATTGATCTGGACCAAATTATGAAAAATGAATAAGAAAAACTGTGCCAAATAGTCTAATAAAGCTTATTTTGGCTGCAGGAAGTTATTATTTCCCTGTTTTTTGAACATCAGTGGCTACTAACCAGAGATAACTATACTGTGCTAACTCTTCTATTCCACAAGATAGTGGAGGACATATCTGGCTGTAATTTGATGGCTGATTTCATTTGAATGATGTAGTTCTCACATTATCTCCACTGTAATATCTCCAGTTCAGGTGAACTGGGCATTTGCTGCCTGCTTATATATAGTAGTATAACAGCCACTGTATAGGACAGACAGGCAGAAGATTAGCAGACATGAACACCACCAGCAATCAGAAGATGTGACAAAAACTGCTTAATCTCACATCTGATGGACACTCACATTTCAATTAGGAAACTAGCATCTTCAAACCAAATGCAAATATGCCAGTGAAATGGAAGTTTGGCATTCAGACAATTCTGCCATCAATAGACATCTAGAGATAAGCTACATTTACACACCATTTTAAAAAGTCAATTAAAAAAAAACCTAAGAAGGAAATAAAAAGACTATACAACATCCTTTCCAGTGGCCAACATTTCAGATAAACAGGGCTTAACCCAAGACAAACATTCAGATAGAAAACAATAATCAAGGAACCACCAAGGAGGAAACCATACCTCCACCAAAACTGAGAGTACAAATTGATGAATATAAACCCGCAGCAAACCTCAAACTCACTCAAACAACCAAGTTTAGAGAGCACCAAGAACTCCATATATATGTATACAATGTTGTGTCTTTCCACTATTCTAAAAATACAGGCATTTCTCTAACTCTGTGTCTGAGAGAAGGGAGGGAAATGTTTTGAAATATTTGGATTCAAAACACCCATTAGCATCCCTGTTCCGACATTAGGAAGATTAAGCATTTCCTCTCCAAACACTTTTCTTCAGGAATTCCTTTTTGTCTAGCTGAATTAGAAATAGGAACACCTCCCCCCCCACCACTCCTAGATGTCTTTGGAGTTTATTATTAATCTTTTTTAATTCTTCTGCAGGGAGAATCTATTAGTTCAACCCTCATCTTTTAACAATAAATGATAGCAGAACAAAATGTGCCCTTTAAACACAAAACCTCCAATACTTTTTTTCTATGTGTTTGAGAAGTGCGAAAAGGAAAAATGATGGCCACAAAGAACAGGGCTCATTCACAAAATGTCATCTGCCTTCCCTCAGGACAACTGCATTGGCTTAGCTTCAATTCTGACTTCACTTCTCACTGCCCTCCGTAAGATCGTACTAGTAGAATTCTGCCTTGGTATATCAGTTTTCTCATTCAATTTAGGAAAAAGGAAATGGCTTTCAAAAATTATTTTAAAAGAGCAATCTCCATAGACTATTTCAGTTCACACATATTTATTTATTTATTTATTTGTTTGTTTGTTTGTTTATTTGTTTGTTTATTTATTTATTAGTTTGTCAAACATGTACAAGATAGCAGATATAAATATGAACATGGACATGAACGAACAAAATGAATACAAATAAATGGGGACAGTAGGACAGGGATGGTAGGCACGCTGGTGCACTTATGCACCCCCCCTTCTTTACAGGCCTCTTAGGAATAGGGTGAGGTCCACGGTAGACAGTTTAAGGCTGAAGCTTTGAGGGTCTGAGGATGTAACAACGGACTCAGGGAGTGCATTCCAAGCATTGACCACTCTGTTGCTGAAGACGTATTTTCTGCAATCGAGTTTGGAGCGGTTTACCTTGAGTTTGTATCGATTGTTTGCCTGTGTATTATTGTGGTTGAAGCTGAAGAAGACGTTGACAGGTAAGACGTTGTAGCAGACAATTTTGTGTACTATGCTTAGATCAGACCACAGGCGGCGCAGTTCCAGATTGTCCAAGCCCAAAATTTCAAGCCTGGTGGCATAAGGGATTCTATTGTGAGTAGAGGAGTGGACTACTCTTCTCGGGAAATACCTCTGGACCCGCTCAATCGTATTGTCTGATATGTATCTTGTTTATCTCTCAATGGGCTTCTCTATAAAGTGCTGCTATCCCTGGTGAAGAAGAATTCAACTATTTATTTATTTATATCTGGCTTTCATTATTTTTACAAATAACTCAAGGCAGCAGACATAGCCAACACACTTTCCTCCTCCTCCTATTTTCCCTACAACAACAACCCTGTGAGATGGTTTGGAATGTGGGAGAGTGGCCTAAGGTCATCCAGCTGGCTTTCATGGCTAAGGTGGACTTGAACTCATAGCCTCCTGCTTTCTAGCCTGGTCCCTTAACCGCTAGTCCAAAGTATTAGAAAACTCTTGGAGAATCTCTCAGGAAATCAACCATTTACAGTATTTTTTGGAGTATAAGATACACCTTTTCCCCCCTAAAAGAGGGTGAAAATTTGGCTGCGTCTTATACACCGAATGTAGCCCCTCCCACCCATTGACCCCCACCCTTTGGCCTCTGCCTCCCAGCAATTTACCTCCTTGCAGCAAGCAGCAAGAAGAAACAGCCCATTTCAGCTTCAGCACAGCCTAATTAGTACAAGTTGATTGTCCCTGACTCTCAGCTGTTTCAGACTGCAGGGATTGCCATTGCCTATTGCTGCGCAGGCCTCTGCTGCTTGCTGCAAGGAGGTAAATTGCTGGGAGCAGATTTTTTTTTTCTTGTGCTAATCAAGCTATGCTGAAAATTGTCACCTCATGGTTAGATTATTGCAACACGCTCTACATGGGGCTACCCTTGAAAAGTGTTCGGAGACTACAGTTGGTCCAGAACGCAGCCGCGCGAGCAGTCGTGGGTGCACCTTGGTACACCCACATTACACCAATTTTTCGTGAGCTGCACTGGCTCCCTATTGGTTTCCAGTCACAATTCAAGGTGTTGGTTATTACCTTTAAAGACCTACATGGCTCAGGGCCAGGGTATCTTCGAGACCGCCTTCTACCACATAACTCCCAACGACCGGTAAGATCCCACAGAGTTGGTCTCCTCCAGGTCCCGTCAACTAAACAATGCTGGCTGGTGGGCCCACGGGGGAGGGCCTTCTCTGTGGCTGCCCCAACTCTCTGGAACCAGTTACCTCCTGAGGTCTGGACCATCCCCATCCTATTGGCTTTCCAAAAAGCGGTGAAGACCTGGCTTTTCCGGCAGGCCTGGGGCCATTAATCTTGCTCTTGCGATCTGGCGAGATCCGGCCATGAATGGTGTGAATGAGTTTTAATGTTTTTAATGTTTTTAATTCTTAAATGTTTTTTATAATGATTTTAAATGCATTGTGAGTCACTCTGAGTCTTCGGAGAGGGGCGGCATACAAATTGAATGAATAAATAAATAAATAAATAAAATGAAAACGAAAGTAAAGCAGGCTGTTTGCTGTTTGCTGCAATGAGGCAAAATTGCTGGAAGGCAGAGGCAGATTTCTTTTTCTTGTTTTCCTCACCAAAAAAGATAGGTGCGTCTTATAGTCCACAGCTTCTTATACTCCGAAAAATATGGTACTTTATCTACCTACAGATTAGACGGAGGTTTCTGAAGGGATATTTGTGCTCAGCTTGAACTGTCCCTTCGGTTCTGCTTTTTAAAGACTCAGATGCAATTTAAAAAGTATAGCAAGAATGATTTTCAAGAATGATTCCTTCTATTACAAATGGTAGATGACAACACGCCACCCTCATCAAATTCTACTGTGAGCTTGGATTCCAGAATAGACGGATTTGGAAATAGCCACAGTTGTGAATTATTATTCATTAGTTAAATATGTGACCTTCATATACAGTCTGATTTTAATATTCTTCCTTCTAATGACAGACTTGGGTTGGTAACAAGTAAGTACTAATAGGATAGAGGTGACAATAGGGCCACTGAAGAAAAAAAATATATTAAAAGATATCAGCATGCTTGAAGCAATCCTGTATTTGCAGTGCAATCAGCCAAAGAAGGCAGGCCTATCCTGCAAAAATAGACTGACCTGAGAGATCAGAGCAGAATAATCATAGAATGTAAATTAGAGATGTAAAAAATGGAACATGTTGAATAGTTTGGTGGTGGGGAAATAGAACATCCTGTTTGGAAGGAAGAGGGGCAGGACAATCCTAGAGGGCTTGGCATGTAGATACTGTCAACTCGCGAAGCATTCCTGACCTGCTCTCGAGTTGCCATAGGCAGGGGGATGGGGAATCGAGCCTCACAGCTGCATTGAGGAACTTGCATTTCAGTCAGAACAAAGCACATTCCAGCCAGGAACATCAAGGTCATCTCCACGGAGATCCACAGTGGCCAGAAGGAGTGACTTCTACAACCCGCGAAATTGCTTCATTGGGGAATGTGACGGATGACACACCTTCGGGGGAGGGGGAAACAGGGTCAGAACCAAGGCGCAAATTAAGTGAGGTCAGAGTTGGCTTCACTTGGTCCATGCAGACATGAAGCTCCTAATACATAACTGGATTTCTTTTGAAGCTTGGCTTGACGCTCATGATTTAATTAGGGCATCGGTTGGAACCCTGACAGATACCAGACACGAAAAAAGCAATTTAATCTGGCATTGTTGGTTTCCCACCCATGTATTAACCTCTAGAAAAGTCTGTTCTGTTGAGTAGTATTTCTAATAGCTACGTGTCCTATTTTATTTCATATGTTATGAACAAATACATAAAGAATTTATTTCTGGTATGGTTTTCTGCTACTCTTTGTTCTCTGTTTTTCTTTTTCTTTTTTTCCTGACCTGGAACACAACAATCATTGTATTAATAAATCTAGCTGCTTTCTCAGAGTTGTGCTCCATTCTTCTGCATCTATGACAAATACAGCATCTGTATATGCTCGGTTTGCCTGTAGTTTGGTAATATATTCGTTGAGTTCCTCAATTGCTCCTTTTTCTAAAAATATGTAACTGGCTATTTTTTTAATGCTGTTTGTCGCTTTTCTTTTATGTTGTTGGCTTTGCTAAAAATGAAATAAAATATTTTATATTATATTTTGCTAAACCACCTTGCAAGTGCGGCAAGAATGTTTAATAAAGCTTATTAACAAAGATGTGAGAAAATGATGAGGACAGGCAGTCCTTAATTTACGACTGGAATTGAGCCCACAATTTCGGTTGTAAGCCCTGATAAAGCCAGTCATCCTGTGACAATGCCTGATTTTATAACCTTTCATGCGGCAATTGTAAAATAAACACTGTGGTTGCTAAGCAAACCCAATGGGTAATTTTATTTTATTTTTTTTAATTTTTATTTATTTTTATATGCCGCCCTTCTCCTGAGTCTCAGGGCAGCTTACAATGCGTTAAGCAATAGCCTTCATACTTTTGTATATTTTATACAAAGTCAGCTTATTGCCCCCACAAACCGGGTCCTAAATGCCAGTTTCCGGGGGTGGGTGAGAACAGTATAAATTGTGGTCATATGACTGCAGATTGCTACAAACAGTTGTACAGGATGGCCAATTGCCAACCACCTAAAACACAGTCACATGACTGTCGGGGGTGGGGCGGCGGACATCAGAACTTTGATTCTGAGTTGTAAGTCCGTTTTTTCAGGGTTTGTCATGATTTTGGAAGCCTGCTAACCAACAGTAATAAGTCAAGGACTACCTGCAGGGGTGGGCTGCTGAGGGTTCGCAGGGGTTAGGGAGAACCTCTAGCTAAGATTCTGTGCAGTTTGGAGAACCCCCAAATCCAACTCCTGGTTGCCCCCACTCACCCCACCCCACCCCACCCCTCCCAGGAGTCCCCATGCAGCCAGTTTTGGATGAAGGTAAGTGCAGGGCATGCATGGAGGCTCAGGAAGGGCAAAAAATGGGCCTACCGGAAATTTGGGGAGGGCCATTTTCAGAGGGCCTCCAGAGCCTGGGGAAGCTGTTTTTGCCCTCCCGGAGGCTTGGGGAAAGCCTCCAGAGCCCAGGGAGGGCAAAAATGCCGCTTCGCCATGGTGCAGGAGGCCGACTAGGCCACGCCCACCATGGCCACACCCACCTGGCAACCGAGCAGAGAATCCCCTGCTAAAATTTTTGAAGCCTGACTACCTGTATTATTTTCAATGATTTGATAGCTTCATATGAAGCTGCTGGGGGCACATTCCAGTGTTTATATAACTACAGCGTAGTAGTTAAGATGTTTTTGTAAAGAAATGACTCTTTACTGTCCGATTGTTCCTTTCGCAATGAAAAATATACCTAGTATACTGTAAATCCTGGCTTGTAGAACAAAATGTCATGACCCAACCAGTGGTTTTGACTACAAATAAAATGAATGTATTTCCCCATGATATATGGGAGATCTCAGTCACACCAAAAAAAGAAATCTCCTGACACGCACACAGCCTCAACATCAGCATGGGAAAAGATTTGTTCTAGATACAGTAATGATATTCATTACTTCTTCGCCATCTTTAACCCAGCCTAGTTCTCTGAACTCCCTAGAGCCATGTTTCTCAACTTCAGCGATTTTAAGATGTGTGGACTTTAGCTCCCAGAATTCCCCAGCCAACCAATGCTACCTGGGGAATTCTGGGAGTTGAAGTCCACACATCTTAAAGTGACTGAGGTTGAGAAACATTGCCCTAAGGAAAAGCTGTGTGCCAGTCCATTCCCTTTCCACTGCTATTTTTCACAGTCTTCTAAGCTGTTTCCTTTATTGGTCCTCGCCTATGGAAAAAAAAAAACAACCTTCCAAACAAAAGCATGTATGTACACGGTGGCTCAGTGGCTAAGACGCTGAGCTTGTCGATCAGAAAGGTTAGCAGTTCGGCGGTTCGAATCCCTAGTGCTGCATAATGGAGTGAGCTCCCGTTACTTGCCCCAGCTTCTGCCAACATAAAAATGCAAGTAGAAAAATAGGGACCACTTCAGTGGGAAGGTAACAGCGCTCTGTGTGCCTTCGGCGTTTAGTCATGCTGGACACATGACCACAGAATCGTCATCAGCCAGTGTTGGCTCTTCAGCTTAGAAACGGAGATGAGCTCCGCCCCCTAGAGTCGGGAACAACTAGCACGTATGTGCGAGGGGAATCTTTATCTTTATGTATATACATATACATACATGTGTGTGAGCACACACACACAGACACAGAACTATTAGGGAGTATCAATTTTCATTCTTTTTCTCCCACACAAACTACCACAAACTACCACAAACACACAAACACGGGATTCGGCCCGTGGGGTGCTTACATCTGGCCCGGGGCCTGCCCTGGAAATAGTGAAGGACTGGCCTACAGTGCCCCTGCCAGTGAAAATGGACCTCGGGAGGGCCGCAGGCAGCCCTCGTGAGCTCAGTTTTCACTGGCAGAGGGTTGCAGGAGGGTTGCAGAAGGCTGTCGCAGCTGAAAACGGAGCTGGCAGAGTGCTCGGTCCACCACAGGTGTCCCCGACACAAGTGATGTTGAGCTGGCCATGCCCACCTTGGCCACACACATCCTGCCCCCCCCCCCCAAGGTAAAGACAACCCTGATGTGGCCCACAATGAAATCGAGTTTGACACCCCTGATCTAAACGGCACTGTCTCTTGCTCCTCTGGAATGGACTTTTTCTTCTTGGGAATCTGGACAATGTTCCATCATATAACTCATTAAACAAGCTTTTAGAAGATAAGTTCATAAGTTCAAAAATGGAATCCGCATATCTCCAGCTGCATTTTTGATCTTCTCCTGGGGAAAATGCAAGAACCGGGCTCCCGTGTTGTGCGCCCTATTTTGTTGGTCCCCTGCCATAGCATAACCCAATGCACCTCCCAATGTTTCAAGTGCCACCCTAAAGGGGCAGCTCTTGGCTCATGAAATTCTGCTTTGGCATTAACATCTAAATGAAGTCACATCTTTTTTTTTATTATCGCCCAGCATCGATTTTTTTTTGGTTCAGGAATTCCTGCATGTGAATCTCAAGATGACAAAATAATATTAAGATACTTCTGCTGAACACCTAACTCCCATAGCACTGTCTTATGTCTAAGGATATTTACCCATGTAGTATGGCTATATTACTGTTACCCTTCTCATCTCTTCTATTACTTCTCCTATTGATATCTTATGATTATATTACTTTGTTGTTTGTATGTACACTGAGAACGTATGCACCGGAGACCAATTCCTTGTGTGTTCAAACATACTTGGCCAATAAAATATTTTATTCCGGTCTAATACATATTTTGGAGTATCTCTTTCAATAGCCGTAGATTTAGATGGCGATGAAATGAATGCTGAGATGAAATGATTTGTGAGGGAGAAAAAAAACCCAGTTTTAGTCCCCATGTAGCTCTGTGTAATACAGGTGATCATGAAGTCAGAACATAGGTCTATTCTTAGGTATTAGTTTTCTGTTTGAGGAAAGGCATCCAGCTCCAGCTTTTAACCTGTGATATTCTTCAAACAGTTAGCAGTTCTGACAAAGAGAATTGCAATATAATTCCCACATCTCATTAGGCAGTTTAGGGAAACGTTCACAGGTTTTCTATTAAGCGCCGACTGTGGCATCTAAACCCTGAATTGGGGTTAGCATTAAAAATTATTTTGTTGTTGTTTTTTTTTGTTATCTTTTTCACAAATGAATTTAGGAAGACATCTTTTGAATCTGCTGATTTTTCTTTACTTCATTAATATTATGCATGGGGATGGGATGGATCAGGGGTTAAAGGCACTGAGCTTGTCAGCTGGAGAGCTGATAGCCCGGGTTCGAGACCTGAGCTTCATGCAACAGAGTGAGCGCCTGTTCCTGTCTCAGCTCCTGCCCACTTAGCAGTTTAAAAGCATGCAAATAGATTAAGGGGGCATGTATAAGCACACCAGCATGCCTACCATCCCTGTCCTACTGTCCCCATTTATATGTAATCATTCTATGTAATCATAGTTTATGGCTATGTTTTGCCTCTTTATATCCTTTTATTTGTGCCATTTTTTTCATCTGTCCACGTCTATGTCTATACTGTTACTTGTTTCCTTGTACTTGTTGACAAATAAAATAAATAATAAATTAATTAATAGGGTTAGTAGGGTTCGGGAAGGTAACAGAGTTCTGTGTGCCTTTGGCCTATAGCCATGCTGGCCAAATGACCATGGAAATTGTCTTTGGACAATGCAAGCTCCCTCGGTCAAGAATCAGAGATAAGCACCATGATTTAGAGCAGGGGTATCATCAAACTCTATTTCATTGAGGGCCACATCAGGGTTGTGTTTGACCTCGAGGGGCCGGGGTGGGCGTGGCTAGGGTGGGTGTGACCAGCTCAACCTCACTTGTGTTGGGGGAACCTGTGGTGGCCAAGTGCTAAGGCAGGACTTCCTTCAGACCCTCCATCCCCCTCATTATAATCTCCCTCCCTCCCTCTTTCTTCCTTCCTTCCTTCCTTCCTTCCTTCCTTCCTTCCTTCCTTCCTTCCCTTCCTTCCTTCTCTTTTTTCCTTCCCTCTTCATTCTTCTTCCTTCTCCTTTCCTCAATTTTCCTTCCTTGCTCTCTTCCTATCGTTCCTTCTTTTCTTTGTTTTTCCTCTTTCCCTTTCTCCTTTCCTGTACGTTCTTGGATGCTCAAATGCAAAAGGGGAAACATGTTTTGTTTTGCTTTTAGTTTATTTTGCTACTCCTCTGCCAGCGAAAACGGAGCACGGGGAGGCCGCGCATGCCCTCCGAGGCCCCATTTTTGGCTACGGTGGCCTCTTGCAGCCCTCTGCCAGTGATAGGAGCCTTGATAGTACAGTGGTTTAGTGCACCCTGTTATTAACACAGCTGCCTGCAATTTCTGCTGGTTCGAATCTCTCCAAGGCTCAAGGTTGACTCAGCCTTCCATCCTTTCTAAGGTAGGTGAAATGAGGACCCAGTTTGTGGGGGCAATAAGCTGACTTTGTATAAAATATACAAAAGAATGAAGGCTATTGCTTAACGCATTGTAAGCTGCCCTGAGTCTCCGGAGAAGGGCGGCATATAAATCAAATAAAAAAAAAAAAAAATGGAGCATGGAAGGATTGCCCTCCCGAGCTCCATTTTCTGTGGCAGAGGCACTGCTGGCTGGTCCTTTGCTGTTTGCAGGGCGGCCCTGCGGGCCAGATCTAAACATCCCATGGGCTGGATTTGGCCCATGGGCCTTGAGTTTGACACCCCTGCCTTAGTGTCAGACACGGCTGTCAGGGAAACCTTTACCTTTTTTTGTGTAATTAATATTAAATATTATTTATCAGTTCAGATAGCAAGGCAAATGGAAATGAACCAAAAGAAAAAGAGGTTTCTGCAGTAATTCCAGTTGTTAGATAACACGAAAGGAGATAGGGAAAGGAGTCTAAGCCTCTAGGAAAAAAGCTTGACATTCATATTTTTAAAGAAACAAATTTAGCACGGTTTTCTCCAACCGATGCCTGCCAGGAGTCTTACAACTATAAATTGACAGCCACAGAAGAAGTCACACTGGATTGAAATTCTGGGAGGTGCTGTGTTAGCATCTCTGGAGAACACACTAGGGAAGACTAATTTAGCATAAGGTCAAAAAGCAGTTATTATCTCGATTTTACCAACAGTGAATAGGAAGATGTAACGAGAATATTGCATATGTCTCATTTCACTGTATTTCTTTGTTATTTCCCTGGTTGACTGAATCATTTTGCAACGTTGTTTTGATTTCTGCTACCATTTGCAGTGTGAATCCCCTATTGGGAAAAAAAAATCCTACCCGAATTCTGAGTCCTATGGTCTTGAGTAGAGCAACTGCATAATACATCCAATTATACGAACCAAGTCTGGGCTACAAATATCCGAACAATGATTGTCAACAAAAAAAGGGGGAAAGAAAATAAAACTACATTTGCTGGTCATCTAAAAATATGTGTTTTTCAACCTTAGCAACTTTAAAATGTGTGGATTTCAATTCCCAGAATTCCCATGATTGCTGTGGAATTCTGGGAATTGAAGTCCACACATTTAAAGTCACCAAGGTTGAGAAACTTCCATCTAGAGTACTGCAGTTCAATCTAATGCAGAACTCTAATCTTTGTTCTGAAGTACGATGATGGGCTGTTCACAGATGTCACTCTTTAGAGTGCTCTTGAATGCATGCAGTGGGACACTTCAGTGTATCAGTCAATTAACAAGCAGCACTAAGAAGAATTAATTTTAGATGTGTCTGAGAGGCTATAGAGAGCTGTCACTTTAAAAATACCTAGCAGCCACCTGGGATGGAGAGAGAAACAGAAGTAAATCATGTAAAATTAAATGTTTTAAAAATGGTATTTAGTGGCACACAGAAGAAGGATGAATGAAAAGTGCTCTTCGATTTATATCTGAATAATACTTACAAGGTCTCTGAACTATGAACAGGATTAAATTCAACCTCTGTTGCAATTCCTATGAAGGCTAACATGAATAAATGAATATTACGGTTATTGTATTATGGATATATAACATAATGTTATGACGTAACATAACACCACACAATACAACACAACACAACATAATCAAAACAAAACATAACATAATATATTATAATATATGATATACCTGTGATGGTGAACCCTTGGCACGTGTGCCACAGCTGCGTGATGCGAGCCGTCACCCAGCTCAGCTCCACCACACATGCATGCGTCTGCCTCCTGCCAGCCAGCTGATTTTCGGGATGTGCGGGGGGGCAGGGCGCATGCGGGAGATGTGCGCATCTGTGCAGGGGGATTGCACACATGCATGGGGGGGCAGAAGTCACGCGTGCATGTGCGAGGGGGTGGGGGTGGAGCACATGGGGGATGCGGTGACCCCTCCAGCCCATTTTTGGGCCAGGAGGCTGCGGGGAGGCCTGCTAGGCCCAAAATGGGGCATGGGGGGGTGCAGCCCACCCCTGCCCTCGCCCTCACTGCCTGGTTTTGGGCCCAGGAGGCTGCAGGCAGGCCTGCTAGGCCAAAAATGGGAGGGAGGGTTGCATGCATGCGTGGGGCGGGGGAGGCGGGGGGGCCACATGCACATGTGTGGGGGGAACATGGGAGGTGTGCATGCATTGCATTATGGGTGCCGGCACGCACACACACTGTCGCATGCGCATGCACGCGCTTTTGGCACACAAGAAAAGGTTAGCCATCACTGTGATATACTGTATAATATAGGTATTATAATATATTATGGTGTTATGTTGTGTTATGTTGTGTTATGTTATATTGTGATGTATTGTATTGTGTTATGTTCCATTATTATGGTAAAGGATGTATTTTTCATCTTAAAAGGATGGAACGAAAAGTAAACTTGAAACCAAATCAATTATTTATTAAGTCAATGTGCTGACCTACAAAACAAAATCACATTGGGTAGAGTTTCTGTTTTCTGGATTCAAGCTAAAACAGACTATCTGAATTATCTGCTCTTTCCTGAAAATGAAATTTTCTAATTTTCTAACTTATGGAGATTTTACAAGAGACACAAATACCTTATTTTCCAGCCTATTTTTGAATAAATATGGCTTCACTTTATTTTATCTGCTGCGCAGTCTTATATAATTGTACATTTCATATTGAGAACAACTTTGGTGTACTGGTTTAAGGCACCAGATCAGAAACTAGGAGATTATGAGTTCTGGTCTGCCTTAGGCATGAAGACAGCTGGGCGATGTTGGGCCAGTCCCTCTCTCTCAGCCCTAAGAAGGAGGCAATGGCAAGAAATAAAGTGGGGAGGGTGTTCTAATTCTCACAAATGAAAGCAAATATATGTGTCCCAGGATAATGTTGCAGGATCCAATCCAGAGGAAGGTTACTGCAAAATCCCCATTTCCTCCCCATCAGCTGGGACTTGGGAGGCAGAGAATAGATGGGGGTGGGGCAAGTCAGAATTTTTACTACCGGTTCTCCGAACTACTCAAAATTTCCGCTACCGGTTCTCCAGAACTGGTCAGAACCTGCTCTGGAGGCAAGTTGTTCTATTGATTAATTGTTCTAATTGTCAGGAAATTTCTCCTTAGTTCTAAATTGCTTCTCTCCTTGATCAGTTTCCACCCATTGCTTCTTGTCCTGCCCTCAGGTGCTTTGGAGAATAGCTTGATTCCCTCTTCCTTGTGGCAGCCCCTGAGATATTGGAACACTGCTATCATGTCACCCCTAGTCCTTCTCTTCATCAGACTAGACATACCCAGTTCCAGCAACTGTTCTTTATATGTTTTAGCCTCCAGACCCCTAATCATCTTTGTTGCTTTCCTCTGCACTCTTTCTAGAGTCTCAACATCTGTTTTACATCCAAGGTCCCTTCCAACTCTGTGATTCTGTTAAGTAGATTAATTTCTGTACCCCAGTATTACTAAAGGTGGAAAAATGGATGGAGGAATGTTACGATACACAAATGTGAATAGAAATATAAGGGGGAGCATGTGATCTGTTGTGAAAAATAAATGTTGAAAGAAGCAAACATAGCTGTTTATAACAGCCCGTTCCTGCTTACTTGCTATATGAAAGTGAGAATTGGATGTGACTTGAGAAACATAAAAGCCAGTTGAAAGCTGTAGGAATGGGATACTTAAAAAGCATATGAAGTAAAACAAGAAGAGATAGGGTCAAGAATGAATGACTCATGAACGGATGTGAATTGAATACAAAAATAAGCAGCCTGTACAAAATAAGTACATTTGATGGTTTGGTCACAAAGAGAAAACAAATAAAGATTAAATTGAAAAAGAAAGAAGAAAGAATGGGTGGAGAGGAAGGGAAATATTTGCGGTTGATTGGAATTTAAAAAAAAATTGAGAAGTTTAAATAACAAAAAGTGTATGAATCGGTGTACAAATCTGATGGAATCAAGTTGCAAGTTATAGAGTGTCTTGGTATAAACTTGGTGCAACTATTTTTTCTTGCTCCCCCATCTCATGCTTTGAATTTTTATTTCCTGCTACTTTCTGGAGGTTTGTCTAACAAATTAACAGCATCTAATGTACTTATATACGTATATTTTCAATATTTTATTCTATTTGTCTGAATGGGAAAAATGACTCAATGGGGAAAATGACTCAATGTCCATGATATTTTAAATGATATCCTAATGCAATATTCATTGACAGATATCCTAATGCAATATTCATTGACAGCGATTCAAAGTCACACATAAAGCATGAAAATAAGCAATAACACCAAAGAAGCATGTTTTTTAAAAGCAAAAGCAAAATATCCCCAAAGTTTGAGTTTAAATCTCACCTTAGCTATAATAACCCGCTGGGTGAGTTTTAACCAGTCATTGTCTCCCAGCCCAGCCCAACCCACCTGATAGGGATGTTGTGGGAAAAACAGAAGGAGAAAGATGTGTTGGATATCTTTCTCACCTTGAGTTATTTTTAAAAAATAATCAAGGTGGAACACAAATAAAAATAAATATTTTTTCAGACTTGAAATGTATTCAATCTTTTAAGTAGAGTTAATCATTACATTAACAGAGTGGTTGGGTGGAGTGGGTTTAGAGGTGAAGACACTCACCTCCCACTCGGAAGGTTGAGAATTCAATCCTAGGCAGCGACAGATGTTTCTCAATCAGGACTAAAAGAGAAAATATGTGCTGCGAACTCCGAGTAGGCATCAGGAAGCGCATCTGGCCAGTAAATACTCAGCTCCATTCGGTCGCCTCAACTTCACCTGAAATGAAGGGATTACCGGTCATAAAAAAAATCATTACATTAACAGTTTTTATCCTGTCTTTGGTTTGAATCATTCTATTGTATTTGCAATTTTTCCTCCATAATTAGGCAAAAAAGAGCCTTGGTAGTACAGTGGTCTAAGGCACCCTGTTATTAAGCTGGTTATTAAGACCAGCTGCCTGCAATTACTGCAGGTTCGAATCTCGCCAAGGCTCAAGGTTGACTCAGCCTTCCATCCTTTCTAAGGTAGGTAAATTGAGGACCCAGTTGTGGGGGCAATAAGCTGACTTTGTATAAATATACAAAAGGATGAAGGCTATTGCTGAGCACATTGTAAGCCGCCCTGAGTCTCCGGAGAAGGGCGGCATATAAATCAAATTTAAAAAAAAAAATGTCCATTTTGCCAAAAGGAAATCAGGTTTTCTCCACTTAATAAATTTCCCACGTTAAAAGGGTATTTCTATCCACTTCATGAAAACAAAAAGAGACAGAGAATGTTCCAAGAATTGCATTTAAGTAAAGACACTGTATTTTTCCAATAAATGGATTAAACGTCTGGCCATTTTCTGGGAGAAAAAGTGTCACCACACTTATGAAACAGGGAAATTTTTCATTCCGTGCCATAGATAATTCTATTTAAAGAGTGCTACATACACATATATGTACACACTAATAAATATGTAAAAATATTTGACTGGTGGGATGTTTTTCACAAACATCTTCATGCAATAGTTCAAAACTAACTGTAGGCTTCTATGAACACACAAAATGGGCTGTATATTTTATATGAAGCTGTTTTTTTAAACTCCACAGTAGCTTATTTGAAACTTGAGGATAAATGTTTCTTTTGCAGTGCCTAAGCTTTCCAAAGCTTATGGGTTACCTATTTTCCGATCTGTGAGCATTTATAATTTACTCAATTCTTGGCTTCCCAACCTCACTCTACTGGCATGGTAGCATTTCACCTTTGCAGGTTGTTAATATACTGTAGCAAGGACTGGCTTGGAAATCCCAAAGGTGCTTTTTCAGGAGGCAACTGGACTTACTTGTTTTTTCTTTGAAGACGTTTTGCTTTTCATCCAAGAAGCTTCTTCAGCTCTGACAGCAGTGGTGGGATCCAAATAATTTTACAACCGGTTCTCTGTCCTAATGACTGGCTGGGTAGGCGTGGCCATGGTGGATGTGGCCATGGTGGGTGTGGCCATTGGGTGTGACAGACAGGAGCAAAAATGGGCCGCAGGGGGGAACAGACATGATGACCCCCATGCCCCGTCTTGGGCCTAGGAGGCCTCCCTGAAGCCTCCTGGGAACCAAAATGGGCTGTGGGGGGGACACGCCACACACCCCCCGCGCCCCATTTTAGGCTTAGTAGGCCTCCCTGCACTTACCTGGGAGCCAAAATGAGGCGCGTGGGGACTCCTGGAAGGGGCGGGGTGAGAAGGCGCGGGGCGGGGTCAGCCAGCAATTTAACTATCAGTTCTCCCAAACCGGCTGAATCCCACCACTGTCTGACAGGATAGTGGGAATGGAAGCATTTATATTCCTTGCAGAGGAAGCATTTACATCCTTTTAGAGAGTCCTTGAAACACTTGGAGGTTTATCTGTCTCCTTAGGGTCACCTGAATAGTGCTCCTGGTTCCTGTAGTCTGCAATTTTTTTCCCCTCTGGAAATCCATTCCTACTCCCACACCATTCGAAGGGTGTTCATCCCAAATTGTATAGCTAAAAGTCTGTAAAGATTCTCAGTCACCCAGGCCACGGCTATCCCAAAGGTGCTTTTTTCAGGAGGCAACTGGACTTTCTTGTTTTTTTCTTTTGAAGACATTTCGCTTCTCATCCAAGAAGCTCCCTCAGTTCAGAATATAAATCCTTCCATTCCCCACTATCCTGTCAGAGCTGAAGGAGCTTCTTGGACCTGGGTGACTGAGAATCTTTACAGACTGGCTTGGAACCTTCCCTAGCATAGCTTCCCATCATAGTGACAGAGGTGGGATAGGGAAGAGAGAGGAGAGGGTTAGGAAATTGTTTTATTAGCATGGAAGAGAAACCTTAACCCTAACCCTCAAAACGAGGCTATAGAGCCTTGGTGGTGCAGCGGACTAAAGTGCTGTTAAGTAGCACTTAGCTGCCAGCTGCCTGCAATTACTGCAAGTTCAAATCTCACCAGGCTCAAGGTTGACTCAGCCTTCCATCCTTTCAAGGTAGGTAAAATGAGGACCCGGATTGTGGGGGCAATAAGCTGACTTTGTATAAAAAAGAACACCACTTAAGGGGCTCCTGAAAGCCCTACTAAGCAGGTATATACAAAAGTATGAAGGCTATTGCTTAACGCATTGTAAGCTGCCCTGAGTCTCCGGAGAAGGAAGGCATATAAATCGAACTAATAAATAAATTAAATAAATAAATAGAGCACTGCACATCAAAACAACTAGACCCAAGAACAGTTTTTTCCCCGAACACCATCAGTCTGCTAAACAAATAATTCTCTCAATACTGTCAAACTATTCACTAAGGCTGCATTACTATTAATCTTCTCATCGTTCCCATCACCCATCTCCTTCCACTTACGACTGTATGACTGTAACTTTATTTATTTATTTATTTATTTATTTATTTATTTATTTATTTGTTTGTTTGTTTGTTTGTTTGTTTGTTTGTTTGTTTGTCCAATTTATATGCCACCCTTCTCCGTAGACTCAGGGCAGCTTACAATGCATTATAGCAATAGTCTGCATACGTTTTTGTATATACCTGCTTATTAGGGCTTTCACCCCCCCCCCAAGCAATGTTGTTCTATACAAAGTTGGTTTATTGCCCCCACAATCCGGGTCCTCAATTTACCTACCTCGAAAGGATGGAAGGCTGAGTCAACCGTGAGCCTGGTGAGATTCGAACTTGCACTAATTGCAGGCAGCTGGCAGCTAAGTGCTAGTACTTAACAGCACTTAACAGCACTTTAGTCCGCTGCACCACCGAGGCTCTTGTTGCTTGTATCCTTACGATTTATATTGATATTGTTTCCTAATATGATTTGGTTGCTTATTTGTACCCTATGACTATTACTAAGTGTTGTACCTTATAATTCTTGATGAATGTGTCTTTTCTTTTTATGAACACTGAGAGCATATGCACAAAGACAAATTCCTTGTGTGTCCAATCACACTTGGCCAATAAAGAATCCTATTCTAAAAAAAAAATAAAAAAATGAGAAGACCTTTGGTCAAAGCCTGATCTTTGCATTTTTTCCCCTCTATTGGCCACTGAAAGGATCTTCTGGTGATCTCTGCCTATTTTCAGCATATCATTATTAACTGAAATGAAGCTTCTTGCAGCTCACTTTCAAAGTGCCTTGTGAAGGATTAGGGACAAGAGATGTTGACACCAGGGAAGCTATAAATAGTTGCATAAAAGATGGAAGATCACTAGATCTTGCATTTATCTGTCAATGCACCATTCTCATCCATTTTTTTCCACTGAATGGGAAAAAGAGTGTTATTATCCCCAAGAGAGTAGCAAGCAAGAGCAAGGAATTCTAGCTGCAGTCACACGTAGTGGGTTGTTATCTTGGAAGCAGCTTTGGGAAATGCCACAGCCAACTTCTTTCACTTGCAATTAAATCAGAGATATTCTAAGGAGGAAGTAGGTTGACAGCTGTCAAATGTTTGAGAGGCAATAGAAATAATTGTTCTCTTAACTGTTATTTGCTTGATACACCAAGGACAAGATTTTTAAGGTTTAAATTACTGACATGTAGGTGTAAGCCAAATGAAAATTTGCCGGCTATCAAAGTAATTATGCAGTGGATTGCAATTTAAGGAAGAGCTGGAAGAATGCAAAAAAGGTCATGCAAACCCCCCCCCAAAAGGAATGGAGCAGTTTGTCTAGGACACAGGTGTCAAACTCAAGGCCCATGGGCCATATCCAGACTGCTAGGGTGTTTAGATCTGACCTACGGGCAGTGGTGGGATTCAGCCAGTTCAGACTGGTTTGGGCGAACCGGTAGTTAAATTGCTGGCTGGCCCTGCCCCACCCCGCCCCTTCCAGAAGTCCCCACATGCCCCATTTTGGCTGCCAGGTAAGTGCATGGAGGCCTCCTAGGCCCAAAATGGGGCGTGGGAAGGGTGAAGCACAGTCCCCGGTGGCCCGTTTTTCTCCCAGGAGGCTGCAGGGAAGCCTACTAGGCCCAAAATGGGGCATGGGGGACGGCACTTCCCCCCCCATGGCCCGCTTTTGCTCCCAGGGAGGGTGCAGGAGGCAGAGTGCTGCCTGTCACACCCCCTGGCCATACCCACCATGCCCACGCCCACCCAGCTGGTCATTAGGGCAGAGAACCGGTTGTTAAATTGTTTGAATCCCACTAATGCCTGCGAGGCTGCCCTGGGAACAGCCCGTGGTGCCTCTGCTAGCAAAAATGGAGCTCGGGAGGGCCACACACACAGCCCTGCTGACCTCTGTTTTCACTGGCAGAGCATTCCGGCCACTACAGGCTCCCCCAACACCAGTGATGTCGAGCTGGCCATGACCCCTGCCCTCCCCCCCACCCCCCGAGGTCAAACACAACCCTGATGTGGCCTTCAATGAAACCTCCTGGTCTAGGAGAAATGAACAGGTAAATAGCAACATGAGCCCAACAGTGTAACTATTACACCACTCTAGCTCTCAATTTATCAACTCATAATTTCTATGTGTGGAAGACATACTATTCTGAAACAAACCAAAAGGGACGTCCTGATTCTTGGATTAACTATAACTGGATTCCCACAACATTCTGAATGACCTACTATCCAAGTCTCCCTTCCCCCCTTGTGTGTATGTGTGCGCACGCACGTGTGCCATCAAGTTCTTGACTCCTGGTGACCATTTGGATAAATCCTTGGAAAGATTTTCTAAGGTGGTTGGTCGTTGCCTCCTTCCTAGAGCTGAAAGATAGTAACTGGCCCAAAGGCAGCCAGCTGGTTTCAAACCTCAGGCAGAACTAGAACTCCCAGTCTCCTGGTCTCCAGCCTGTTGTCTTAAACCACTCAACCAAACTCATTTTCAAGCCCATTTTAGCTAATCTAAAATACAAAGGTAATTCTACATTGAATTATACTGCTAAAATATGGAATTAGACCAGTGGTGAAATGCAGCCAGTTCTATCTGGCTCGGGCGAAGCAGTAGCGC
This sequence comes from Pituophis catenifer annectens, assembly GCF_029215685.1. Lineage (NCBI taxonomy): Eukaryota > Metazoa > Chordata > Lepidosauria > Squamata > Colubridae > Pituophis > Pituophis catenifer. The sequence goes on from NW_027256887.1 coordinate 75,376,172, forward strand.
CGGGGTTGGGAGGCTCTGCCCATTATCACGTCCCATTTTTGACACTCTGCACATGCACAGAAGGTCCTGTGCTTGCACAGAGGCGTGCATGCAAGCGAAGTGAGTGAGTGCGCACGCTCTCATTTGCAAACTGATAGTGAAAGTAAGTGGATTTCACCCCTGAAATTAGACAGTTTTATGAAGGACTCTGGCTCTATTGAAAAAAATTGCTCATGTTAAATGAAAACACTCCTAATGTTAAGAGTAGATTCCAGAAATGAGTCCTCTATTGATCTTTGACTCATCCTTATATTAAAAAAAATATGGAGTATATGGTCCCAATATCATATTAATTCCTTTTATTCTTCAGTTTTAATTCACTTTAATCAATGTTGCATATAACATTTCTTTTTACTGGATTATCATTACATTATTCTTTCTTCTGTTTATTATATTTTGATGATTATATTTTTGTTCTCTGCGTGTATTGTACGAAGATAGTAATTGTTTAACAGCTCAGCAATATCCAATGAATTTGAATGTAAGGAATTCAGGAAAAAGACAAAGAACTACTAGTTCACAAAACATACAGTTGTGCTGCAGAATGGCTGCCTAAAAATTTCATGACATCCAGTAATTTAGAAATGGCCACCTGAACTTCATCCCATTTTAAAAAGAAGTTAAACGTGGAGGAAAGGCAGGGGTGAAATGTTACCGGTTCAGGGCGGTTCGCTCGAACCGGTAGTGAAAATGTTACTGGTTCGCCCAAACCGGTGATAGTTGGTTTTCCTGGTCACATGACCACCAAGCCACACTCACCAAGCCACGCCCATAGAACCGGTAGGGAAAATTTTTGAATTTCCTCACTGAGGAAAGGGCTATTAATAACTAAAAGTGTGACAGCTACATTTTTTTCCAGCTTAAAAGGAAGTAAACCTCTTCCTACTGATTGTTATAGAACATGAATGTGAGGTTATTATTATTGTAGGAGTCCTTGTAGCCATCTTAAAAGAATCTAGTTGCCCAATATAAAATAGAATGATATGTAGGCCTCATTAGATTTGGTCCATTCCAACACCCCATTTCTTCTGTTCTTACTGCTTAAGAATTTTCCAAAGTAACCCCTTTCTTATGAATTGCATATAATATGGGATTCAAGATGTAGAGGAATAAAGAAATATTTTTAACTTGGGGAAAACCTCTATTTTCTATTTAACATAATTAAAGTGGGGAAACTACCAGTGGTATAGTTGGCTTGCTGTCACGGTTCCGATGGATGCCCAAATTAAATCATGAGCCTTGAGCCAAGCTTAAAAAGAAATCCAGTTATTTATTAGGATCTCTATGTCGGCATATACCCAAATGAAGCCAACTCGGACCCCACGTAATTTACAGCCCTAATCATGACCCTCTTCCCCCCCCTCCCCCATCCCCTCAGGGTGTGTTATCAATCACATTTGCCAACGGAACAATTTCACAGGTTGTAGAGACCACGCCCCTCCGGCTGCTGTCGGTAACCCTGGGAGACAGCCTTGAGAAAGATATGTCTGGAATGTGCTCCTGTCTGTGGCTGCCGTGTTGCTTCATTGGTTTCCCATCCCCCTTGCCTATGGCAACTCAAGAGCAGGCCAGGGATGCTTTGCAAGTTGACAATAATGCTATGGAAATCTGCTGTGGAAAATCTCTGTGTAAATGCCTTATTCCTTTCTTAAATAAGAATCAAAAATTAAGAACTGCCTTGTACACTTTTCCAGAGTTACAGGCCATCGTTCTCCACCATCTTTTCTTGAACTTCAGTTAGGTGAGCTGCTTAAGCCATAACAAACTTCCATTCCCTGCTTCATGGCTCTGGGTGGAAAATCCAAGTAATAGCCTTTCATCTTGTGGGAAGAAATATCCACCTGGTTCAGTTCCAAGCCAGGAGAAAGACACTGGAAACATGGAGGCTCATTGGAAAGATGGTTTAATGATGAAGCAGAACCACATGGGTTCTGGGCAGCTGACTACATGGAGTTGAGAGTGGGGGGGCTTTTATACCTTCTCTTGGGCTTTGCACTTGAGCTTCCTGTTCCTGTGCAAGAGCATGTCCTTTAATATTCTGTTGGCTGTTGTCAGATTCCTATGTGGGTCATGTAAGGGTTATGTAGGGGTCATCGCTGGCTCTATAGGCAAAGTACAAATTCTAGGTGTTTGTCTGAGCTAAGTTTGGTTGAAGATTCTGAGGGTGATGCAATGAAGGGGCGTTGGGCAATTCCCTATGACTGGTGGCTTTTAGACGCAAAACCTTCTGCACATGCGCAGAATTGCTGCGTGCTCGCGAAGCAAGCCTGCACGCCTGCACGCTCCCAATAGCAAACCGGTAGCACCAGGATTTGAATTCCACTACTGCTGCACATCCTTAATTACTATTGTGATTAAGAGAAAGAAAGAAACTGCTGATATTCTGATCAAACAATCTCACTGGGGAAACCGGCACATATGATTTAGAGCAGGAACCGTAGGTCTGGAGCCCTGAAACCATTTACCACGGCTGTAAATTTAATTTAAACCTACACCCAAGGTAATGACTCAGTAAATCTCTCAATAAGTGTCTTCTGTAGCTGTCTGAGTGGCCTAAAATAAGACTGCCTTTTTCTGGGTTAATGAAGACATTGTGATAAATGGCCAAATATACTATCACCTTCTGTACTGTAGGATCAGCAAACAATGTCCATCAAGTCTTAGAAATATCTTTTTCTCTATGGATCCAGACAAATAATGTATGTTTCTCTTATTAACACAGAGCTAGCTCACATATTCAGATTGATCTGAGCGTCAAGTCAAGCTGAACCAAGAATATGTTGAGGCCAGCAGATTCAACCCTCCTTTGCTGAATCATCAGCAAATGTCCTTGCGTTGGGCTAATAAAATGTGCTTTACATTATGAACAGGAATGTGAATTTTGCCTTATCATGCATCAACTGCAATTCCCCTCTATTCCCAAACATCCAGTTTAGCTTTTGGAGCTTCCTTCACAAGATTGATGTTGTTGGAAATGTCTATAAAAGATCAACTTGGCTAATTCTCAGCTCTGGGAACTATGATTGTAACACATCCAGGGAGCACCAAATTAGAGAAGGCAGCTCAACGCTAAAAATGTTATTGGTTCACATTTTCATTTGAGTCAAGCAAATATAGGTAGTCCTCGATTTACAGCCACAACCGAGCCCAAAATTTCTGTTGCTAAGCGAGACGGGGTGAAATGAATTTTCCCCCATTTTATGACCTTCCTTGCCATGGTTGTTAAGTGAGTCACTGCAATTGTTAAGTTAATAACATGGATGTTAAGTGAATGGTCACTAAATGAACTGTTGCTAAATCAAGGATTACCTGTACATCCTTCTTAAGAATAGCAAAATAACATAGTTGGAAGGGACTTTGGAAGTCTTCTAGTCGAATCCCTGCTCAAGCAGGAGACTCTAGACCAGGAATGTCAAACTCGATTTCATTGAGGGCCGCATCAGGGTTGTGTTTGACCTCAGGGGATTGGGTGAGTGTAGCCAGGGTGGACATGGACTGCTTGATATCACTTGTGTTGGGGCACCTGTGGTGACCCAAGCGCTTTGCCAGCAAAAATGGAGCTCAAAAGGGCCACATGTAATGCTTCCGAGCTCTGTTTTCACTGCAGAGGCACCCCAGGCTGTCCTTCACTGTTTCCAGGGAGGCCCCATGGGCCAGATCTAAGCACCCTGTGGGCCAGATCCAGCCCATGGGCCTTGAGTTTGACACCCTTTTTCTAGACCAGTGATGGCTAACCTTTTTGCCATCGCGTGCCAGGAGGGGGGGGGCAGGAGGGAGGGTCACGCATGCACGTGCCCATGCGCATGCGCACACAACCCCACCCACCCCCGCTCCTGGCACATGATGGCCTGGTAGGCCCATTTTTCTTTCTTACCTGATTCCAGATCCTTTCTATGCATCTGGGAAGGTCGAAAACAGCCTTTCCCACTCCCTTGGAGGCCCTACGGAGGCTGAAAGGGCCCATTTCCCAACTCTCGGTGGGACAGGAAGTGATGTTTTTTGCTGTCCCCAGCCTCCAGAACCTCTCTAGGAGTCTCTAGGAGCCTCTCTAGGAGTCTCTAGGAGCCTCTCTAGGAGTCTCTGGAGGCTGGGATAGGAAAAAACATCACTTCCTGTTCCACCGGGAGTCGGGAAATGGGCCCTTTCAGCCTCCGTAGGGCCTCCGAGGGAGTGGGAAAGTCTGTTTTCGCCCTTCCCAGATCCATAGAAAGGATCTGGAATCAGGTAAGAAAGAAAAATGGGCCTTCCCACCCCCCACCAGGCCCTCCAGAGGCAGGAAACAGCCTGTTTCCCTACTTCTGGTGGGCCCAGAAGACCCAAAAATCAGCTGTCCAGCACGCGCATGCGCCCCAGAGCTGAGCTGGCGTGCCCACTAATATGGCTCCACGTGCCACCTGTGGCACGCGTGCCATAGGTTCGCCATCACGGCTCTAGACTATTTCAGACAAATGGTTGTCCAATCTCTTCTTAAAAACCTCCAGTGTTGGAGCACCTACAACTTCTGAAGACAAGTTGTTTGACTGATTTATTGTTCTGTCAGGAAATTTCTCCTTAGTTCTAGGCTGGTTCTCTCCTTGATTAGTTTCCATGCATTGCTTCTTGTCCTACCTTCAGGTCAGTGGTGAAAATTTTCCCCACCGGTTCTGTGGGCGTGGCTTGGTGGGCGTGGCTTGGTGGTCATGTGACCGGGCAGGTGTGGCTTGGTGGTCATGTGACCGGGTGGGTGTGGCTGCACAACTGACTCACACACTACAGAGTGACTACAGAGAGCTCAAAAATCAACTATCACACTTTAAACAAAAATAACACAAAAGCTGCACAACTAACTCACACACAATGCAAAAGCAGCTGGATTTCACGCAAAATGCCCCCTGCAACAGGCAGGAACCTCACAGACAATCAGGAACAGCTGATTGTCTCCCAGCTGATTGGTAGTAAAAAATACTAAAAAAGAAAAGTAAAAAAAGTTCTGACATTGCCCAACACAGCTGATTGTTGCATAGCTGATCTTTGGAACTTTTTTAAAAAAACTTTTTTAGCATTTTTTTACTAAGGTTTGGGCAAATAGGTAGTAAAAAAATGCTAAGAAAAAGTAAAAAAAAGTTCCAACAATCGCGTGGCACAGCTGATTGTCGTATTTTTTAAAGCATATTTTTACTAGGGGTTCGGGGAGTGGTAGCAATTATTACTACCGGTTCGGGCGAATCGGCCCAAACCAGTAGCATTTCACCCCTGCTTCAGGCGCTTTGGAGAATACATTGACCCCCTTCTTCTTTGTGGCAGTTCCTTAGATATAGGAAAACTGCCATTATGTCACCCCTAGTCATTCTTTTCATTAAACTAGACCAGTGATGGCTAACCTTTTTGCCATCGCATGCCAAAAGCGGGGGAGCACAGGGGGGGGGTTGCGCATGCGTGCCCACAGCCATACTTATAGGCACCCTGCCCCCCATGCATGTGTGCGTGCCCTCCCTGCTCCCCCTACTTCTGGCACACGATGGCACGATGGGCCTGGTAGGCTCGTTTTTTGCTCTCCCCAGGCTCCAGAGCTTCTCTAGGAGCCTGGAGAGGGCAAAAACAGCCTTCCCCACCAGCCCGGAGGCCCTCTGGAGGCCGGAAACAGTCTGTTTCCCTACTTCTGGTGGGCCCAGAAAGCCCGAAAATCAGCTGGCTGGCACACGCATGCCCGTCGGAGCTGAGCTCACGTGCCCACCGATATGGCTCTGTGTGCCAACTGTGGCACGCGTGCCATAGGTTCGCCATCACGGAACTAGACATATCTAAAGCCTTCATGTTTATGATATTTTTACAGTGAAACTTTCCACACTGAAAATGCGCACATGAGGAAGCACTGTTTTTTGTGAATGGAAAGCATTCCCATCCCAAGAGGTTCAGCTACTGAAAACAACCAGATTAACCAGGCAACATCACTGTCAAAAGAGTCAAAGTGCAAAGTTAACTGTACAACCCTCAAATAACTGTTGTTGGGAAATCCCATGAATAAATACAAGTGGCTGCCAGTTACCCACCAAAGGTGACTGTAGAGAAGACAAATGATGAAATGTCCATCATGACACAAATTATGCAACTTACATACTTGTGTCAGACACCAAGGTGTGTAACGGCATGATTTGCATCATGTTATCACTGTGGAACATTATCATTTTTGCATCATCAGATTTGGCTGAGGCTGCTGCTGCTGTACTCTCTTTTCATAGCAATAGCAATAGCAACAATTTGGGTCCTCATTTTACCCACCTCGGAAAGATGGAAAGCTGAGTCCACCTTGAGCCTGGTGAGATTTGAACTGCCAAATTGCAGTCAGCCGGCAGTCAGCAGAATTAGTTGCAGTGCTGCACTCTAACCACTGTGCCACCGTGGCTCCCCATACTTCGTGAAGGCTTGTTTCTTCATTCGTCATTCTTCTTCATTCTTCATTATTACTGTCTTTTTGTTTAAATTTTTATTTTAAAGGATTATAATAGGAAAAATGGCTCTTTCAGCCATTATTGTCTTTATGACTTCAGTGATGGTCAAAATAATAAAACCGGTATTTTTGACTTACTTTGTTTATCTGAACAAATAAGGTAGCTAATGTTTTCTGTTTCAACAACTTATCCAAGTATTATACATGGTCAGGATTCAGGGTCTGAAATAAAAGATTAGTAAGCTATACAACATATGAAAATTTAGATGTATTTATATAATAGAAATACCATTATAGAGCAGTGGTGAAATGTAAAATTTGTTACTACCGGTTCTGTGGGTGTGGTTTGGTGGTGGTGGGGTAATGTGACTGGGTGGGCATGGCCAACTTTTTTTTTTAACTTTTAATAGCATTTTTACTACAACCTCTTCGGCTGAAGAGGTTGTAAAAAAAATGCTTTTAAAAGGGTCTGACAATCAGGCAACTCAGCTGGGATCGTCAGAACCTTTTAAAAACATTTTTTCTTTTTTCGGCCAAGAAAAAAGTAAAAAAAAAAAAAAGCCTCCGATGATCGCGCAGCTCAGGATGGGCAGGGATTTTTGCTACCGGTTCTCCGAACCACCCACTGTCATCGCTACCGGATCGGGCGATCCAGTCCAAACCGGGAGCATTTCACTGCTGTTATAGAGAGACCCATTTTGGTATCTTGTTAAAGGCACCGGTCTACAAAGTGAATAACTGAACTGTAATTCTGCTTGAGACATGAAGTTGGCTGGGTGACTTTGAACCAGATACTCTCTCTCGGTATCCAAAAATGGTGCCAAGAAAACTTCAGGGACATGTCCAGGAAACTGCCAGGAGTCAAAATGGACTTGAAGGCCATAAACAAACAAATATGCAGAAGCAGCACCACCATCATAAATGCAGATGCCAGGGAACTTAACTGGGAACAGAGACCAGAAGGTAGAGACAGTTTTACATTTTTTTTAAAAAAAATGGAATGTCTCATGGTCAAAATATTTTAAGGGAAGAAGAAACACAGGATGCATGAATGAATATTCAAGCTGAGTCTGGCATCTGGTTCCCAGTGGTCTCCCGTCTGATGAGCTAATAAAACAAATGTATTTATCTTGAGCTGTGGTGGCGCAGTGGTTAGAGTGTAGTATTGCAGGCTACTTCTGCTGACTGCCAGCTGACTGCAGTTTGGCAGTTCAAATCTCACCAGGCTCAAGGTGGACTCAGCCTTCCATCCTTCCAAGGTGGGTAAAATGAGGACCAAAATTGTTGGGGGCAATACGCTGACTCTGTAAACTGCTTAGAAAGGGCTGTAAAGCACTGTAAAGTGATACCCAAGTCTAAGTGCTATTGCTATTGCTATCTTCAGCAATCGATTTGTTATCTCTTTCATGGCAGTGACCGATAATTTGCAAAGAATGATGCACAAAACCCTTTCTTTGGGACTCCCCCAAACCTTGAAAACCATATCAGCAAAATGTAGTTGCAAACAGCTGAAATACAAAGACATGATTTTCCCTCAGTTCAAAAGGAAGGGAGGGAGGGAGGGAGGGAGGGAGGGAGGGAGGGAGGGAGGAAGGAAGGAAGGAAGGAAGGAAGGAAGGAAGGAAGGAAGGAGATATTAAGGCTTTGGGTAGAATCGACCCCCTGAAAACAATTTAACATGTTCCCATGAATTCTAATCCTTTTTACTAACATAATTTCATTTTCATACATCCCTTGCACCCTCTGCCCTATGTATACTGACTTTTTGTTTTAAAGGAGGTGTAATGGGGGCGCGGTGACTCAATGGCTAAGATGCTGGGCTTGTCGATCAGAAAGGTTGGCAGTTGGCAGTTCGAATCGCTTAGCGCCGTGTAACAGAGTGAGCCCCCGTTACTTGCCCCAACTTTTGCTGACCTAGCAGTTCGAGAGCATGTAAAAATGCAAGTAGAAAAATAGGGACCACCTTTGGTGGGAAGGTAACAGTGTTCCATGCACCTTCAGCATTTAGTCATGCCGGCCACATGACCACGGAATTGTCATCAGACAGACATCAAACTCTTCAGCTTTGAAATGGAGATGAGCACCATCCCCTAGAGTCAGGAACGACTAGCACATATGTGCAAGGGGAACTTCTACCTTTACCTTAATGAATGAAGTTGACTATTCTAGATGTAAACTATTCCCTATCTATTCTATAACTATCTCTGAAACCATTCTTTCTCAATCTTGGTAACTTTAAGATGTCTGGATTTCGATTCCCAGAATTCCCCAGCCAGCATTGGCAAAGACTAAAATAATTTTGTGCATTTCTCAATGGTTCAGGAAGTTTGAGAGCCTAGCCAGTTAATAACATCAACGCTCTCCAGAGAGAAGAGATCTGATTGTGCTTTTTTGTAAAAAAAAAAAAAAAAAAAAAAAAGGCAAAACCAGCACAGTTGCGTCAATGCCTTATGAAGTGGTGATATTTCTAAATAGTCACAGCCTCAAAACAAGCTGGCTCTCATTAAAACTGTGGGCAGAAGCAGATGTCAAACTGGGTGAATGACAACCCTTTCTCTCTAATTAATTTAATTGTAGTGTACCTGTTTGGATTTTAAAAAAATATATATCTGGAGAACTATTGCAACTTCCAGAAAGGCAGTCTTTTTATGTGTGTATATCTACATAGAAGTGGTGTATATATAAACATATTTTCCACAGCTTTTTTGGAGCATTTCCCCCCCTCTTTTTTTTTTGTTTGCTCTATTGAAAGTCATTTTCAATTTTATTTCCTGCATGATATGAAGAATTAATGGCTCTTTCCTCCACAAGCTGAAGCTTGTTTTGAATTGTCATCCTTCACAAGTTTAGGTCTTCTAATTTTCAGGTAGAAATAATACATTTAAAACACATGTACCATAACAACAGCCATTACCACCAACCACCAGAAGATATAAGGAAAGCCATTCCAAAATTAAGTCAAAACTCTTGAATATAGAATTAATGGCAAAAAAGCTGGAGCAACTAAAACTTAAACTTTGAGGCACAGCATGGAGATTTTGGTCTAGTAAGGAAGATAGAGGTTAATTATTGGGAAAGGCAGAATTAAAATTCCCTTGAAGAAATAAACTTGAAGACAATATTTTATATATAAAATTTATTGGCCATCCATTTTACCACAGGGTAATTCTGGGTAACTTACAATATTAAATATACTGTACACACACACACACACATACATACACACACACACACACAATTTGTATTTTTTTTAAACAATAAGATTAAAAACTAGCACAAACAAGTGAACTTTTCTTCTGAAATGGCTCCTTTCAAAGAACTGAGCCTATGATTCTATGAATAACCTTGTCTGGATTGTACATCATGTTTTTTTTTCATTTGGCTTACCATACCGAGTAAATCTTTTTGATATAAAGACTACAGTTATAGCTTAATATGATGTTGCAGTGTAGCTATTGTGGCACATTCAACAGAGCATATCAAACCAAACCATGTTTTGGGAATAATGTGGGAATTAGGGTGGAAATAAGTTCTACTGAAGGTTAGCTGACAGAGATGCTTCGTGTTGGATGCAAAACATCCAGATTTTGTCTTCCTCTGACTAGTAAACAAAACTAGAAACTCCCCTACAAATTCCTGTATCTACTTCATAGAATAAGTAGAAGCAACATCAAGAGATGTCTGTATAAAAGGCATATATGACTGGGGCAAATACATTCTGATGTGTAGCTGAGGTGAAGAGAGGACGTATAGGTTTCTGTGTGAAAAGAAAATAGAACCACAACAGGGATAAAACTGCTTCAAAAAGAAGTCAATGGATTGGGTTTACAAATCATTTTAGGCCAGTGACTGGTTTGTTTGCATTGTTCAATTGACTATTTTAAAATCCACCGTTAGCGTTAGGTATAGGTGTGGAAAATAAGCTTCAGTGGAGTATAAGGCTAGCAGGAGAAGGGACTCAACTTTTTTTCCAAAGCACCAGAAGGCGAGAAAAGAAACAATTGATGGAAACCAATCAAGAAGACAAGCAACCTAGAACTAAGGAGAAATTTCCCAACAGTGAGTGAGAACAATTAACCAGTGAAACAGCTTGCCTTCAGAAGTCTTGGGTGCTCCATCACTGGAGGCTTTTAAGAAGAGACTGGACAGCCACTTGTCTGGATTGGTATAGATCCAAGGGGGGTTGGACTAGAAGACCTCCAAGGTCCCTTCCAACTCTGTTATTCGAAACCATGATAGCTACATATTAATTCTAATCCTGAGCACCATATGCCTTTTGCTGAAGAACATGGGTAGCAGGTAGCACTTATTTCAATGACCTACTTATGGGCTGCCCACTCATTGTAAGAGAAGGCTGAACTTGTTTGATCCAGCAAGGTTTCCTCATGCTCTTTTAGTTTTTACAAATAGACAGTTTCTGGGATACTAACAGTCTCTAGGGATCTTTTACTGTGGTGTCTATGGATTTAGGACTGCTCAATAAATGCTTTCAAGGGACGTGGTGGCTTAGTGGCTAAAATGCTGAGCTTGTCGATCGAAAGGTCGGCAGTTCAGCGGTTCGAATCCCTAGTGCCATGTAATGGGGTGAGCTCCCGTTACTTGTCCCAGCTTCTGCCAACCTAGCAGTTCGAAAGCACGTAAAAAATGCAAGTAGAAAAATAGGGACCACCTTTGATGGGAAGGTAACAGTGTTCCGTGCGCCTTTGGTATTTAGTCATGCTGGCCACATGACTATGGAGAAATCTTCAGACAGCGCTGGCTCTTCGGCTTTGAAACGTAGATGAGCACTGCCCCCTAGAGTCGGGAGCACATATGTGCGAGGGGAACCTTTATCTTTTAATGAATGCTTATGATAAATTTCCATTACGCTTCTACCCATCTATTTATGATTGCAAATAGGCTTTGAAAGCAATTGGAAAATGCATATTTTGAAATGAAATTGGTTGGTGGGGCGAAGCTAACCAACAACAGAGGGTGGGAATCTTATTTATTCTATCGCAGCCTATTTTCAACTCCACTAGAGGGCAAAATTCTGGTGTAACAAGCACAATCTATTTTCATTTGCTCAGTTTAATGCAAATCCCGGCAAGGATTTTCTTAACATGAATTTAAAAAAATAAAAATAAAACACAACTCCTTTACTATTTCAAACTTAGTAAACGGTTAAAAAAAAGTATTTTTAATAGCATAGCATCAATAACAAAATATTTTTCTGTTATAAGTGCTGTAATATGAATGCCAAATAAAACTGTGAAATAAAATGGCTTTCATTATTCCCCTCTGTCTTCCTTATTTCTGATGTCTTCGGGCATTGCTAATTATCTTGCCATTCCCCCAAATCCAGCTCAGTTCCCAAAGGTTTTTGTCCTTCACCTTCTCTGCTATCGCTTTCTCTTAATAAGCTTTCCTTTTTTTTTATTCTTGTCACTTCGCTTTTTTTTTTTAAGTTATTTAAAAACCAGGCTTTTGGTGGCAATTTTGATTCTGCTATCAAATCAAACTGGACAGACTGAATATCTGGTAATAGAAGTTAATTAAAGTGTCAGGATTTTTTAGCATCAAGAAATGGTTTGTTCTGGCATGAATCTCAAGGTCTTTTGACAAGCGCCTATAAAGTATACTCTCGTATTTAGAAAAATAAAAGGACCTCATAAAGAATAGAGGTGGAGCAGAGGTGAAATCCAGCAGGTTCTGACAGGTTCTGGAGAACCGGTAGCGGAAATTTTGAGTAGTTCGGAGAACCAGCAAATACCACTTCTGGCTGGCCCCAGAGTGGGGTGGGAATGGAGATTTTGCAATATCCTTCCCCCAGGAGTGGGGAGGGAATGGGGATTTTGCAGTATCCTTCCCCTGCCATGCCCAGCAAGCCACACCACGCCCACCAAGCCATGCCCACAGAACCGGTAGTAAAAAAAATTGAATTTCACCACTGGGGTGGAGAAGCATAGAGGAATAGGATTAGGAACTGGAACAAGAGTGATTTTTTTTTTTTTTTTGGTAATAGAGAGAAACAGAATAATTTCCCATGATGCCTTTCATGAAGGATAGTCAATGGAGTAAACTCAATTCATGGAGTTAAAAGGGCTAATCCTTTTAGCTCAACATGGTCTACACCAGTGTTTTTCAAACTTGGTTACTTTAAGATGTGTGGGTTTCAACTCTCAGAATTCCCCAGCCTGCAGACTGGGGAATTGTAGTAGTTGAAGTCCAAACATCTTAAAATTGCCAAGTTTGCACAAAAATGGAAAAACACTTTAATACCTACTGTAGGAAGTTAGCACCCACCCCTTTCCTAGAAGAATGAAATATTTTAGGAAATATTAAAAAGGCAGAATGTTATGTTTCCCTGTATGAGAAATGGAGAAGCATGTTTTAAAGACAAAGCAGCTCCCACCTTCCTGCCCCCCCCCTTTGTCAATGGACCATCATCTGCAACACAGTAGGACCCATCTAGCAACAGAAACTAACACAATAGGACCCATCTAGCAACAGAACCTCACCACATGGCACCTGGGAAGATTACATCAGCCAGCAAGGCTAGCTAAGAACCCCACCCCCTGAAAGTCTGACAACCAATCAGGATACTCTTTCGGGGCCCCAGGAAGTTCAAAGCCAGAGAGGGCATAAAATCCGGGGACTCACTGTGTCTCGCCCCCTTTTCTGTTCAGGAACTCAAACCATGTGATCCTGTCCACCATTAAACCATATTTCCAAGCAGTCTCCATATTTCCAGTGTCTTTTTCCCCACTTGGAGCTGAACCCAGAAGGATATTTCTTCCTACACTACCATGGAAGAATGGATGCAGAAGTTGATGGAGTTGGCTGAAATGGCAAACCTGACGACTGGTTTGAAGAAAAGAACATAAGTACAGCAGCAAGAATAATATGTGAACAAAACTGGAAAAATAATAATACACCAACGGAAGAAAATTTGATTAGAAAAGTTTTGGACAAGCTCACAAAAGAAATACAAGAAAAGGAGGAAACAATACTACATGGTATGGGAGAAATGGCATGAATGGTTAGAGGAGAGGTATAAAGGCCAAGGAAAGAGTAAATGAGGAAGATATAGGAGTTGAAATGTAGTAACAAACTAGTGGAAATGGAACCGACACAGAAAGTATGATTGAAATTGAGTACATTGTTATCTTTATGTATATAAATCAATATTAGAATTATATGTATAAATGGTAAATTGAAGTAAGGGAGAAAAATGGATATGTAAGAAATGTTTACTGATGCGAAAATGTCGAAAAGAAGAAAATTGTAAAAATTTTTTTGTTTAAAAAAAAAACTGTTTAATAAAAATTATTTAAAAAGGGAAAGGAAAGAACATAAGTACTTTTGTTTCCACATGGAAACTGCTTCGGAATTTCGTGCTTGATGTGGAAAAGAATGTAACTTTTGACTTTGCCACAGAGTCTGGTAATGTATTCCAGGCATTAACTACTCTGTTACTGAAGTCATATTTTTTGCAATCGAGTCTGGAGCGGTTCACTTTAAGTTTGTATCTATTGTTTGCTTGTGTATTGTTGTGGTTGAAACTGAAATAGTCACTGACAGGTAGGACATTGTAGCAGATGATTTTATGAGCTATGCTTAGGTCATACTGAAGGCAGCGTAGTTCTAAATTTTTTAAACCCAGAATTTCAAGTCTGGTGGCATAAGGTATTTTGTTACGAGCAGAGGAGTAGAGGACTCTTCTTGTGAAATATTTCTGGACGCGCTCAGTTGTATTAATGTCCAATATGCAGTGCGGGCTCTTACAGGTGCAATATTATTATTATTATTATTATTATTATTATTATTATTATTATTATTATTATTTTATTTCTATACCGCCCTTCTCCTGCGGGACTCAGGGCGGTGTACAGCCAAGATAAAACATTGCATATAAAATTTAAAAACAATTTAAAAAACAATTAAATAATTTCGGCCCAAGATATTAAAAACAACCCAATTAAAACCAAATTCAATTAAAACTGAGAGGATGGGATCAAGCCAGCCCAGCTAGATGGAACAGGTGTGTTTTCAGGGCCCAACAAAAAGTCCGGAGGTCTGATATCGTGCGTATCTCAGGGGGTAGGTCATTCCAGAGGGCAGGTGCTGCCACAGAGAAGGCTCTCCCCCTGGGGGTCGCCAGCCGACACTGTCTGGCCGACGGCACCCTGAGGAGGCCCTCTCTGTGTGAGTAAACCGGTCGGTGGGAGGCTATTGGTGGCAGAAGGCGGTCTTGCAGATAACCCGGCCCTAAGCCATGGAGCGCTTTAAAGGTGGTCACCAACACCTTGAAGCGCACCCGGAAGACCACAGGAAGCCAGTGCAGCTCGTGCAGGAGAGGTGTCATATGTGAGCGCCCCGTCACTCCCATAATCCCCCGCGCGGCCACATTCTGGACTAACTGTAGCCTCCGGGTGCACCCCAAGGGGAGCCCCATGTAGACAGCATTGTAGTAGTCCAGGTGGGAAGTGACGAGTGCTTGAGTGACCGTGCGTAGGGAGTCCCGATCCAGAAAGGGGCGCAACTGGCGTATCAGACGAACCTGATAAAAAGCCCCCCTGGCCACGGCCGTCATGTGCTCTTCTAAAGACAGCCGTGGATCCAGGAGGATGCCTAAATTGCGAGCCCTCTCCGTGGGGGCCAGTGATTTGCCCCCAATAGCCAGTGATGGCACCAGCTGGCTATATCGGGACGCCAGAAGCCACAGCCACTCGGTCTTTGAAGGGTTGAGTCTGAGCCTGTTTCTCCCCATCCAGGCCCGCACGGCCTACAGACACTGGGACATCACTTCAAGGGCATCATTGGGGTGGCCTGGGGTGGAGATGTACAGCTGAGTATCATCAGCGTACTGATGGAACTCCACCCCGAAGCCACGGATGATCTCACCCAGCGGCTTTACATAAATGTTGAACAGAAGGGGCGAGAGGACCGACCCTTGTGGCACCCCACACGCAAGGCGCCTCGGGGTTGACCGCTGCCCCCCTGTCAACACAGATTGTGACCGGTCAGAGAGATAGGAGGAGAACCACCGCAGAACGGTGCCCCCCACCCCCAGCCCCTTCAACCGGTGCAACATGATACCATGGTCGATGGTATCAAAAGCCACTGAGAGATCTAACAGGACCAGGATAGAGGAGCAACCCCTATCCCGAGCCCTCCAGAGATCATCCACCAACGCGACCAATGCCGTTTCCGTGCTGTACCCAGGTCGGAAGCCGGACTGGAGCGGGTCTAGATAGACAGCTTCATCCAGGTACCGGGGAAGCTGCCGCGCCACCACACTCTCAACAACCTTCACAACAAAGCGAAGGTTGGAGACTGGACGATAGTTAGCCAATACAGCCGGATCCACAGAAGGCTTCTTGAGGAGGGGCCTCACCACCGCTTCTTTCAAAGCGGCCGGCAGGACCCCCTCACTCAAAGAAGCGTTAACAATCCTTTGGAGCCAGCCTCATGTAACCTCCTGGGAAACCAGTACCAACCAGGAGGGACACGGGTCCAATAAACATGTGGTCGCGTTCAGCCGTCCCAGGATCCTGTCCACGTCCTCGGGAGCCACAGGATCAAACTCCTCCCAGATAACACTCTCAAGCCTTGCCTCAGCCATCCCGTCCGGACTTACCCAGTCAGAGGCCAGGCCTTCCCGAATCTGAGCGATCTTGTCATACAGATAGTGCACAAAATCCTCAGCTCGACCCTGCAAGGATATGCAATTGGGCTCTTACAGGTGCCAGATGTTTGTCCTTGAAATTTATAGGCAGCTAATTCTCCTTTCAGCTCACAACTGCCACCTCATTTCCATACCTGTCAGAAGTTTTTTGGCTTTTTTTTTTTAATTAAAGGATTAGCATTATTTTAAAATAGCACCATTTCTGAAATAATGCCATTCTGGAAGAGCAGTAAACCCATTCTCAAAAGGGGTCTGATCATCAATCTCCCTATGGATGCCCCCCATAACAACACACTTGTGCAAAAGCAGAGGAGAGCTTTGGCTGCTGGCTGTACCTGTTGCTCCAGTTACCTTTCAAATCATGCCTCCATCTGCAGCTCCCATTACAGAAAGCAATTTGTAGATGCTTTTCCAATTAGCTGGTGCTGTTTGGTGAGAATGCAAATGAAGCCAGGGGAATCCACCAAATGACTTCTTTAATTTGTCTTTCGTTAAAACTTGGAAGGACGATGTTGGTCTTCTGCCTCATTCCTGCAGCAGAATATTGCTAAGCAAGGGAGGCAGTGCAAAGAATGCCAACTTTTTTTTTTTTTTTTTTTGCAGCCTCAAGAATGGGAGGAAAGTCATGCATAATGAATCTAGGACAGGTTTGTCAACCTCAGCAAGTTTAAAGTGTGGATTTCAACGCCCAGAATTCCCCAGCCAGCTCTCAGGAATGCTAGGAGTCAGTGGTGGAATTCAAATTATTTTTACTACCAGTTCGGTGGGCGTGGCTTGGTGGGCGAGATACCAGCCAGAGGTGGTATTTGCCGGTTCTCCGAACTACTCAAAATGTCCCCTACCGGTTCTCCAGAACCTGTCAGAACCTGCTGAATAGCACCCCTGCTAGGAGTTGAAGTCCACACTTTTTAAGAAGGCCAGAAAATGTGGAAACTTTAGAAAGGAATTAAAATGAAGCTTCTTGGGAACAGTTGTTGGAGGACATAACAGAGGATTATTATGCTCAGGGACTTTGGTTTGGTTTGGTTTTTTGAAAACAAAAAAAAGCTGTCATCGATTCTGTTGAGAAATTCCTTCTATTAAGATAAAGGGTTGTCCCATTGAAAAAAAAAAGTTCTACTTCAAAATCATCCAGCTCTTAAAAGCATCGGAGCAATGGGACTGTTTGAAGCTACCCACCCCTCTCCTAGAAGGATGAAATATTTTGAGACATATTAAAAAAGCAGAATATTATATTTCCCTGGATGAAAAATTGAGAAGCATGCTCTTGGAGACAGAAAGCAGCCCTCATCTTTCTTGATGGCCCTCAGCAGATGTCAGCACTTAAGAGGTAAAGAGCTTATTGAGATCTAGGCAGCTCTATTCATAAGCAAATTCCCTGCAGCAAGGTCTGAACAAAGGTAGGATTGGCCCTCAGCCATAATAGGAATTGCCCATCAAGCCTCTTCATTGCATTAGCAGACCAAGCTTCAACCAAGCTTGGCGCAGACAACCTACAGAATCAGCTATAACCCCTACAACAGCCAATAGAATGCATGTTCTTGCACAGGAACAGGAAGCTCAAGTTCAAAGCCCAAGAGAAGGTATAAATACCGCACCCCTCTCAACTCCATGTGGGCAGCTACCCAGAATCACATGTGCTTGGTGGTTCTGTTTACCATTAAACCCGCTTTCCAATCAGCCTCCATGTTTCCAGTGTCTCCTGTGTCACTTAAAATCCAGTGTTTAATCTCCTGGCTTGGAACTGAACCAGATGGATATTTCTTCCAAAAGGACATTAAAAAATATCTTGGGGACATCAAATTTGGAGAATATGTAGCAAAATGTATAGTATAGAGACACAACAGAAGTTTAACTAAACAAGAATTATTCCTATACATACATCATGCAGCATGGTACGTGTAATCATGTACAGATTGATTTTTAAGAGGCTTTAAATGCTTGTAAATATTACAAATTAGTAGATATATAAAAGCAGGGAAGTCAGGAATTCAACAGCTTCTTTTTTCCTTTTCTATTTTTATTCTGCTTTTGCCTTATTTTATATTTTTTAGTATTTCAAATTTGCTAAGCTTTTTCTATTTGTTTGTTTTTCTCAGTAACCTATTCAAAAACATACAGTACATCCATATTTATACACAGAGAGAGAGAGAGAGAGATGTATGCCCTGCACCATGCAACAACACAATGGAGATTTTAATATCAAGTATTTTATCTTAAGATTAAACATTTATTATAAAAGAAATTCCTTGATGTATGTTCTTCCTTCAGTTTCTCATTTCATTTCCAATGTTATATTTAATTTTGAAGAAAAGTCAAATAATTATAAAGCTTGTAATATCCGCTCCCTCCCCCTTTAGCTGCGGTCTAAATCTTAAACTCTAAGTTGCCTAAATAAAAGAATATTAAGATTCAAAGTCTGTTATATAAATATCATTGTACTGAAGTAACATATTATACCAAAACTAAGATGGAACAAGAGATGGTCTAGAAGGCTAGATTTAATAATATGTGAAAGATTTTGAGCTAGTTCTATATGAATATTTTATGGATATATTTCTAGCTTCTACAAATGTCACTGTTCAGTATATTCTTTTCTGATTTTATTAGCGCTCTTATATTTTTGATTGTACTTCATCATATCCTCTGGTTATTATTCTTGCCAGTAATATTCTAGTAGGATATGATCTTCTGGAAATCACGCCTCCTTCTGTAGCTCCCATTACAGAAAGCAATTTGTAGATGCTACAAATTACAGGTAATCCTTGACGTACGACTGCAACCGAGCCCAAAATTTATGTTGTTAAGTGAGATATTTGTTAAGTGAGATTTGTACTTAACACTTTTCTCACCACCATTGTTAAGTGAATCACTGCAGTTGTTAAATTATAACATGGTTGTTAAGTGAATCTGGCTTCCCCATTGCTTGTCAGAAGGTCGCAAAAGGGGATCTCAGGACGCCGGCACAATGCAATCGTCATAAATATGAGTTGCTAGAAAGAAAGGGTCAGCATATGGGGGGTGGAGTAAAAGGATGGTAAAGTATTATATAATCTGTTATTAATTTGGGTTTTATTTTGGAGAAGCCACGGGGGGAGGGGAGGGTGAGGGGGGGGGTTAGGGAGGAGGGGGGGAAAAGGGGGGGGGAAATTTGTATTTGAAAAACTTTTTCAATAAAAAATAAATAAATAAATAAATATGAGTCGGTTGCCAAGCATCTGAATTTTGATCATGTAACCTTGGGAATGCTGCATAAGTGTGAAAAATGTTTATAAGTTCCTTTTTTCAGTGTTGTTGTAACTTTGAATGTTCACTAAATGAACTGTTGTAAGTTGAGGACTACTGTATCCAAACTACCCATTCTTACCAAGTAAGAATGATGTTCTGGAAATTATTTAAAAATCAGCCTTTTTCTCTCAAGTCATCAGATTGTATGGTTATGGAGCCACCATTGGTTGCTTCATATGATGTTTATTGGCATGTATAGCTCCTTCTTGATGCTTTTTGGCTTAGGCCACCCAAAGTCATTCTGCAACTGGGCAGCTTCTAAGTCAACTAATAAAAAAGGAGCAGTCCAAGGGCCACTTAATTTCAATCAAAATAGAGGTGGAAGCAGTGGTGAAATCCAATTTTTTTTACTACCGGTTCTGTGGGCATAGCTTGGTGGGTGTAGTGTGGCTTGGTGGGTGTGGCTTGGTGGGCGTGACGGGGAAGGATACTGCAAAATCTCCATTCCCATCCCACTCCTGGGGGAAGGATATTGCAAAATCTCCATTCCCACCCCACTCTGGGGCCAGCCAGAGGTGGTATTTGCCGGTTCGCCAAACTACTCAAAATTTCTGCTGCCGGTTCTCCGAACTGCTCAAAATTTCCGCTATCGTTTCTCCAGAACCTGCTGGATTTCACCCCTGGGTGGAAGGGACCTTGGAGGACTTCTAGTCAAACCTATGCTATTTCAGACAGGTGGAAGAGTTTTTAAGAAAAGTCCAGTCTCTTCTTAAAAACCTCCAGTAATGAAGCACCCACAACTTCTGAAGGCAAACTGTTCCAATGGTTAATTGTTCTCATTGTTAGGAAGTTTCTCCTTAATTCCAGGTTGCTTCTCATCTTGATTAGTTTCCATCCATTGTTTCTTATCTTGCCTTCTGGTGATTTGGAAAACAGGTTGACTCCCTCTTCCTTATGGCAGCCTCTCAAATACGGGGATACTGCTGTCATGTCACCCCTAGTCCTTCTTTTCTCTAGAAATTCCTTCAACCGTTCTTTGTATGTTTTTGTCTCCAGACCTTTAATCATCTTAGTTGCTCTACTTTGCACTTTTCCCAAAGTCTCAACATCTTTTTTGTCATGGGGTGACCAAAACCTAATGAAGGAGATATGCATTTTGAACACTGGAAAAAGGAAAGGAAAACCAAGAATCAATCCACAGGTTTTGCGTATTGTGGGTGGTACAATCAGTCAAAACAAATCCTTGCAAAGACATCAATTAGACACTAATTAATCTTGCACTCAGCTTTCTGGCAATGGATTTGTTTGGATACAGTCAGATTCCCCTGCGATGAGTTTCCCCAAGAATTCGTGCTTACAGATTTAAAGGAGCTCCTAACAAGGTTTTGCATAAGTTCTTTCTGTGACAGCTGTAGGAAGCATCTGGTGGAGAGAACACACACTCCTGTGCTAGGGGAGAAGTGAGCCCCATGCCATCATGTGCGTTCTGCTTTCTGTTCTTCCCCACACACTGTGTAGTTACAGGTATCGACAAGCTGCTCATGTGGTTTGAGCTTGTTTCTGATCAAATCAAGGGACGGAACTTGGAGGATGGATGCAGGAGAAGACATTTTTGGAGCCTCGGAGTGGATGGTAGATTATTCAAGGCAGGGGTGAAATGCTCCCAGTTCGGACCGGATCGCCCGATCTGGTAGCGATGGAGGCGGGTGGTTCAGAGAACCGGTAGCAAAAATCCCTGCTCACCCCGCCATGCCCAGCTGAGCCGCACAATCATCAGAGGCTTTTTTTTTTACTTTTAAAAGCATTTTTTCTATAACCACTTCAGCCAAAAAAATGCTTTTAAAACTAAAAAAAAAAAGCCTCTGATGATCGCGCGGCTCAGCTGGGATCATCAAAGGCTTTTAAAAGAAAAAAAACCCTTTTTTTCTTTTAAATGCCTCTGACGATCCCAGCTGAGCCGCACGATCATCAGAGATTTTTTAAAAAGCCTCTGATGATCAGGCAACTCAGCTGGGATCGTCAGAGCCTTTTGAAAGCATTTTTTTTACAACCTCTTCGCCGAAGAGGTTGCAGAAAAAATGGTTTTAAAAGTTAAAAAAAAATTGGCCACGCCCACCCAGTCACATGACCTCCCTCCCACCAAGCCACGCCCACAGAACCGGTAGTAACAAATTTTAGATTTCACCACTGATTCAAGGGCAAGGATAAGAAAGATGGGGGAGGCATTATTGCCAAAAGTGGAAAGTGGAACTCTTGAATAATTTAAGATTGGTGATCTGATCACACTTTATATCTAAAGTAGGCTGAATACAGTGGCTAGTCTTGCAGGTTGATGACCCTAAATCGCTATCTATCTATGGAAATTCTCAATCATCTGGGCCATGCAGTGCGGCCATGGAACCCGCACTGCATATCGGACATTAATACAATTGAACGTGTCCAGAAATATTTCACAAGACGAGTCCTCCACTCCTCTGCTTGCAGCAAAATACCTTATGCCACCGGACTTGAAATTCTGGGCTTAGAAAACTTAGAACTACGCTGCCTTCGGTATGAACTAAGCGTAGTTCATAAAATCATCTGCTACAATGTCCTACCTGTCAATGACTACTTCAGCTTCAATCACAACAATACACAAGCACACAATAGAGACAAACTTAAGGTAAACAGCACCAAACTCGATTGTAGAAAATATGACTTCAGCAACAGAATGGTCAATGCCTGGAATGCACTACCTGACTCTGTGGTTTCATCCCAAAACCCCCAAAATTTTAACCTTAGACTGTCTACTGTTGACCTCACCCCATTCCTAAGTGGTCTGTAAGGGGCGTGCATAAGAGCACCAGCGTGCCTACCGTCCCTGTTTCTTCTGTTTGTATCTATTTTATGTATCCAATCCATGCTTATACTTATTACCAAATACATGCTTGATAAAAATAAATAAATAAAAATAAAAATAAATAAATAAATGGTTGTCCCAAAGGTGCTTTTTCAAGAGGCAACTAGACTTTCTTCGTTTTTCCTTGAAGACGTTTCGCTTCTCATCCAAGAAACTTCTTCAGTTCAGTTCTTCAGAACTGAACAACTGGACTGAAGAAGCTTCTTGGATGAGAAGCGAAATGACTTCAAGGAAAAAGAAAGGAAGTCCAGTTGCCTCTTGAAAAAGCTTCTTTAGGACTAAGTGGCCATCAAACAGAGCAGAGCACGATAACGGACAGCATTCTTCCCAAAACTTTCCCTGTGCTTTGACAATGTTACCTTTCTGCATCTTCGTCACAGATATACATCATGCCACCTTCAGATACATGTGTAGCTATGCAGTTATAGCTGCTTCCTGGCCAATACAGTTCCATGCAGCCTTCATATGGCTTTCTAAGCTAGGCTAAGGATTATCTAGACCCAGTTTGCCTTCTGTTCCATGAAGTCAGTTGACCAAATTACTTTCTAATCACAATTCACAGTTCACTAACTCACATTGCTGTGAAATTCAGATGAATTGGCTCTGTAGCCTAGTCAAAAATGGCCAGCTATTCTAAAAGTTGTGGCTAATGCAGAGAAAAATCCATAGCACCATATAGTTATGTTACATTAGGAAATAAATGAATCCTGAGAAAGGGGGAAAAAAACCAAATTCTTAAATAAAGAAGAAATAAATAACATTTACATTCTGCTTTTTGCTTAAACTAGACAATGCAGTCTTTTATTCATTTATGACATGCTTCTCTATTTTGTGGTTTATGAGCAGAATCCTCTACAAAAATATGGGAAATACAGGGGCAAAACCCTCTAATTAATTAATAAATCAACTAACCACACATAGCACACATCATGAATACTCAAATCTCCTACAGAGACTTAAAGCAAATACTCAAAGTCATAGAACTTGTGGCCTTAGGTAGTATTGTAAGCAAAGAATTCAGAAGTATGAGTGGAGCAAGAAGGGACATTGTTGGACCTACACTCTCCATATTTCATACATAGAACCTCAGCAAGTTTCCTTGTGTGAATGTCAGATTGTGTTATCAATATCCAGGAGCCAAGTCATGTCATGTTTTAATGGTAATATAAACTTATAAAAATAGGGAGGCGTACATTTCTGTGATTTTGTTTTTTTAATACTTACTTGATCTACTTGATCACCTTATGAGAGAAAGACCAGATCAAGAAACTGACTCCATAGGAAGACTAGAACTATAAATTATTGACCTAGGCTAATAGCAGAATCCTGCAAGTCTGAAAGGTAAAATATTTTACTTTCCTCCCTTTTATAACCTTCTGAGTCAAGAACTGCCTCCTGCAGTACTCCGGAAGCCCTGTTTTGGGCCTGGACGGCCTCCTGGACCACTCTGGAGGCCCCATTTTGGGCCCGGAAGGCCTCCTGGACCACTCTGGAGGCCCCGTTTTGGGCCTGGACGGCCTCCTGGACCACTCTGGAGGCCCCATTTTGGGCCCGGAAGGCCTCCTGGACCACTCCGGAGGCCCCGTTTTGGGCCCGGAAGGCTTCCTGGACCACTCTGCAGGCCCCGTTTTGGGCCTGGACGGCCTCCTGGATCACTCCAGAGGCCCCATTTTGGGCCTGGATGGCCTCCTGGACCACTCTGGAAGCCCCATTTTGGACCTGGATGGCCTCCTAGACCACTTTGGAGGCCAAAAGCGGTTGCGGGGGGCGCATGCCCCACCCGTGCCCCATTTTTGCTAGCAGAGGTACTGAGGGCCGGTCCTTTGCTATTTCCAGACCAACCCCATAGGTCAGATCTAAGCACCCCGCGGGCCGGATCCAGCACTTGTCAAACTCAAGGGCCTTGAGTTTAACATCCCTGCCATGGACGCTTCCACTATGTAATGCTTGCAATTTTTTAAGCATGTGTTACGTTTACATTATAGTTCCACAGGCATATGAAAAGCTTTAAGCAAACATCAGGTTGGCCTTAATTCATAGACTGCAGCAAAATGAAGGAAAGGAGAAAAAAGGGGGAAATAACTGCTGCAGTAAAGAAGGAACAAGGGCTAGGAACTTGACACTATTGGGAAGTGTGTTAAGAAATCAGAGCAGGGTAACACATGATGGAAAACGTTACAGCTGAAAACGGCTCATGGGCCAGCTGGCAGGAAATGAGCATTAGTTTCTAGAATCATGATTTCATCTCCCTCGGGAGTTATTGCTGCCAATGGAATTGGACACTTGGACATCACTTTGCCGTCACTTTATGAGCCATGCGTCAATCCTTTGGCAGGACGGCTGCTCAAATGACCTGTAGGTGCATCTGATACCTCTGCCTGGAGTAACAGAACCCTTGCTTCCTCCCTCCCTCCCTTCTGTTCTATTCTTATTTCTTCCAAAACGGGAGGGAGACTTTTAAACATTTTATTCCCATTGCAAAGTAATCTCTATTTATAGTGCCAGACCAGTCACACATGCTTGTAATGCCAACAGTGATATATTTCAATCAACTGAATCCTGTCCTAACATGTCCATGATAGTGGAGTAATTAAGAAAGTGAAAATGCAGGGACATCTTACTTTCTTACAATGCTTCTATCTGAGAGCATTATGCTGAAGAACAGAACAAAGAAACTGCACACAGAGAGCAGTATCCTGACCTAGGTCATAAATCAATATTTTAGTGAAAATGACTGAAAATATTCCTGCATCCCTACTGCCAGAAAAGTGGATAGGAAGAATTCTGGATTTTGTAATCCTTGGTACTGTGTGAGCTTGGTTGTTTGCAGATGTTTTAATACCTGACTAGGTTACATCATCAATCCACCCATTCTGGACTTGGAAGATAATGCCATACCTTAAATTGTATACTGCTCCCTTCTCCAACCCAAAGAATACAAGATTCTAATGTGTGACCCACATCTGTTAGATAGAGAGATGAGAGATAGAGATAGAGACAGAAATAAAGACAGAGACACAGAGTTAGAGATAGAGAGATAGAGAGATAGATAGAGAGAGAGAGAGAGAGAGAGAAAGAGAGAGTCAGACAGACAGAGACAAAGAGAGAGAGAGATGATAGAGATAGATAGATCTATCATCTATCTATCTCTCTATCTATCTATCTATCTATCTATCTATCTATCCATCCATCCATCCATCCATCCATCCATCTATCATCTATCATCGTCTATCGTCTATCGTCTATCGTCTATCGTCTATCGTCTATCGTCTATCGTCTATCGTCTATCGTCTACGTCTATCGTCTATCGTCTATCATCCATCTATAGATCTTAGGCAACAAAGCAACTATGGCTCTTTTCTTGTTAAAGAAAATTATCAGTGCTTCTTAAAAAATATAGATTTTGCTAGTGAGAACATTGTTGGATGGTCCAATCTTGTAAATTGGGTTAGGCCCATGGGACTATGATTTCCCATTCTTCATTAAAAAACAAAAACAAAAACCTGAGTCTCCTTCTTTCTTCTTCAGTTTACCTCTAGAGACTTTGTTGTGATGAGGATATTTTGAATGAAGTCAAAGTGTTGATAAAAAAAGATAGGCATAAAAGATTAATTTCAGCAAAAATGAGGCCACCTATTGTAAGTACTTTTCCCGGCCTCCCTTTTTTGGATTCTGTAGATAGGAAGAGAACATGGCATAACACTTAGTAGTGGTGGGACTGAAGCTTGCTACAGTTAATTTTTAGCAAGGGCAAAAATATGTGGTTTAGTTCTCCCGAGACAGTGCATCCTCCTAGATTGCATATGAGCAAAGCCCAATGTCTGCTAAGTCTAGATTCATATTTTCTCCCCTAAAGCCAAAGATGTAGTCCAAGGAACACTTGTAAGTAACTTTAAAGTGAGATATTGCTAACCTCCTGCTGCTCCAAAGCAGGGGTCTCCAACCTTGGCAACTTTAAGACTTGTGGACTTCAACTTCTAGAATTCCTCAGCCAAAGGAAGTCCACAAGTCTTAAAGTTGCCAAGGTTGGAGACCCCTGCTCCAAAGGACACAACATTAAATTCATTATTTAGGTGAGTGCTAGCTGGCTAGAATGACTGGCTTATATCCAAGCAGTCAGGAGGCTATTTGTTTAACTGGCCAAGTAATGAATTGCTAGTCATTTTATTAATTCTACATCTTCATTTTAGTGGACTCTCATTTATATCTCCATGGGATGAAAAAAAAAAAAAGAGTTCACCTGAAAAGATCTCAAAACTTGGCAAGATGCGTAATTCTCTATCCCATTATTAACAGTTTCTCACAACTAACCCAACCAGCTTCTTCTTTGCTGAGCTACAGAAAAGTTTCTTTTTCATCTCCACTGCAGATGGTTAGATGGGTATGTGGTTTTTTTTAAGCAGGTAGCCCGTGAGGTCCCATTCGATAGTTGTTTCTCTAGACCAGGGTGTCAAACTCAATTTCATTGAGGGCCGCATTAGGGTTGTGTTTGACCTTGAGGGGCTGGGGTGGGTGTGGCCATCTCGACATCACTTGTGTCAGGGGCGCCTGTGGTGGTCCAAGCACTCTGCCAGTGAAAATGGGTTCCCGAGCTCTGTTTCTGGCTGTGACCAACTCCTGCAACCTTCTGCCAGTGAAAACAGAGCTCGGGAGGTCTGCACGTGGCCGTCCGGAGCTCCATTTCGCTGGCAGAGGCACTGTGGGCCAGTCCTTCAATGTTTCCAGGGCAGCCACACAGGCCAGATCGAAGCACCCCGTGGGCCAGATCCAGCCCATGGGCCTTGAGTTTGACACCTCTGCTCTAGACTGATATACTTTCTGGAAAATCTGTAACAGTAACAGAGTTGGAAGGTACCTTGGAGGTCATCTAGTCCAACCCCCTGCTCACGCAGGAAACCCATACTAGGGATTTGAACAGCTGAACTGCCAACCTTTCTGATCTACAAGCTCAGTGTCTTAGCCACTTGAGCCACCTAGTCAGGCTATTTCTTCTTGACTCTACATTAACATCCCTAGATAGCCCTGGAACATTTCATGATGAACTTTTACAAGCCAGCAGACTTCCGTAAGCCTTTGACACTGTGCCATACTTAATTTAGTGGTTCCTAAGAGCTAGTTTGGAGCAGTGGTTGAGGCATCAGCTAGAAGCCAGAAGACCCGTGTGAATTTTAGTCACACTTTAGGCATGAAAGTCTAGGTGACTAAACACCTTAGGCCATTTGGTCTCCCAGACTTAGAAAGCCGATAATGGCAACCGCTTCCAAAAATTTTGTTAAGGATACTGATGACTTGTCTAGACAGTCATCAGGAGTCAAAAATTGACTCTAAAGTAGAGAAAAAAACACTACTCAGGTATTACTCTTCTGCTAACAAATAGGAGAACAACAATGACAAGTTGACAGGAACCAGAGGTGTCAATCCAAAATGAACTGGTCGATCAAGGATGGAGTGTGAGAACGGAATGCAAAACTCCACCAAAGAGGCACTAAACCTCAAAGCCATTCCCAAAACATCAAAAACAAATGCTATTGGACACCGATGGACTGGTCAAGGGGGAAGGGCCAGGGAGATGGGGAAAATGCAGGTTTTGTGGGAATATTCTGATCCAGCTTTGCTTACGCTGTAACTGCTTGAACTTAGTAAAAGGTAGCCTTTCACTTCACCAATGGAGTGAATTCTGAGTTCCTAAGAATCCCAAGTTTCGTGGATTCCTGACACACTACTTTATGTGGCTTTCCACATGTGATGAGCTAGAAAAAAGCCTCTACAAGTATAAAAATAAACCCTCTCTTCTTTATGAAGACAGAGATTGACAATAGGAGACACCGATCAATGCCTATGTTCCCCAACCCAGTAAGGAGGAGTTGATGTTATTTTCCTTTAAAGTGCTTTTAAGATTCAGTTGTGTTGTGCCCTGGTTCCCCAGGCTGAGTCCCTGCTTCTTTGATAATTGCTGTGGTGAGCAATGAAGCATAAAGCAAGATAAACATTCATTGCAGATGGGGAAAAGCAATAACACACACACACACACAAAAAAAAAAGAAAAAGAAAGAAAAAGAAAAGAAAAAGAAGAAGAGCCCTTTCTGTGGGTCATCATAATTGGATGGATTCTGGACAAAATGCAATGTGATCTGCATTCTGATCCAATACTTTGCCACCCAGAAAGGAGAATGTGAATTCTAATTTACCTCAGAGTTGGCTAGCAAAATTCTCCCATTTTGCAATGCTGGGCTTCTGGGATAGAAACTAGGAATTTTCAGGGGCTCCTTTGGTGCCCACCATGCTTTCCCTGCCTCACCTTTCTGAATGTTTTTATAAAGATGATGCTAACATTAAAAATATATATATAAATGGGAATCTGGAACATGACGAAACAGTTTTCTGTGAATTATCTTTATTTTCACAATTGCTTCTGGTCTCCACATCAGCATTCTTTGAAAATAAACACGATTGAGAGATACAGCCTAGCTTTCTGTTTGGAACAAGGCTGGACAGTGAAAAGCGTTTTCATCAGTTTCCCCCCATCCCTTCCACAAAAATACATGTTGTGTGAATTTTCATACATACAGATTTTGGCCCATATTTGTTACATGAAGTTTCAGATTTTTATGATTAGCATGACTTTCATAACAGATTTTAAACAGATCATAGGCACTAAAATATTTCTCATAACTTTCATTTATGTCTTTCGTATCAGTGTGGTTATCTTGTTGACACAGTGTTATTTATCTAGCACATAATAATGGCCAAGGAGCATGTACCTCTAGTTTATTTCTAGTGTAAGCAGAATGCCCTCACTTTAAAATTTATTAGCCCATTTCCGGCTCTACCAGCATCTGTGCAGAGGTTGAAGGCCAATTATAGATCTGCTCTATCAATAATTTTAGCTGCCCCCAACAAATCATAGCAAAGTGACCAATTTTGATGAGGCAACAAATCAGCTGCGGATTTCACCTAACCTTCTGTAATTGATGTATGAGCCAAAAGGTTCTCAAGTTGTAAAAATGAGACACATTCAATATGCAAGTTTATGGCTCAAAAGCTTCAGTGCCATCAGCTACTAATTAATTACCACATTTACTGCATTTCTTTCTTAGCCACAGATCACAGTTTCTGACTTCCAGAAGAACCTAAACTAAAAGAAATTTCAACCATTGCCTTCATAAAGTAAGGAAATGGGACTGTATCTTATGTACAAAGAATTATCACATATACATAGATGTGCAC
The DNA here is from genome assembly GCF_029215685.1 of Pituophis catenifer annectens. Classification (NCBI taxonomy): domain Eukaryota; kingdom Metazoa; phylum Chordata; class Lepidosauria; order Squamata; family Colubridae; genus Pituophis; species Pituophis catenifer. Next base: position 75,405,662 of record NW_027256887.1, read on the forward strand.
TCATGAAATATAGCTCAAGATACTTAGAAGGGAGGAAACTAACATTGTTTCCATATAGGGTACCTTGGAGAAATTTCTCAATTGTTATCATCTCCCATTTAAATACAGAGGCAATATTAATAGAAGAGAGGCATTCACATTGAAGTGAGCATCATAAATTATACAGAGGTTCTCTTTGGATGCAGTGAATTGACCAATTGGAATGGATTGGAAAATAATTACAGATGGAAGGTTGGTTGACTTCCAGACCTGGACCAAACTGGAATAGAAGCCATTCACATGCTAAATATCTGCAAGTCAGAATATTGTGGCAGGCCAGAAGTAGGGATAATAAAAAAACAAATTAGTAAATTGGCAACTTTACATGGATCATCTTATTTGCATGAAGATGATGAAGACAAGAATGTTTCTTACGCTTTTGCTTCATAGTGGACAATTAGGAATGTATAAGTTAGACATATAGTACATATGTGATATGTTCTTAGTTCATATTTTCATACAGACAAATCTGTTTTTTCTTTCCAGTCAATATGCCGAATGAAACTGCTACCCTTTGGCATTTACAGTTTTCTATATTCAACAATGCAATTCTTTTTTTTTTTTTAAAAAAAGGCATAGAAAATGCACATAGCATGATACAGTGCCTACAAAAATGCTTATCTTGGTGAAAGTGCATGGCAAATATAAAGATTTTTTTTAGAAATAAAATATGTGCTTATTAGACAAAATTTGTAAAATGCATTACATTAGAATACAAAAGATGTATCATTTTCATGGATTTTTTTTTTTTAAAAATCAAAGGATCAGAAACACAATATAGCATTACATCAGAAAAATTAAAAATTGGAAGAAACCAAAACGTATTAATTTGGTCTGACAGGAGGAACCCTCTACATGAAAAATGTCTGCGAAGGGAATGTTGATGGGAAAGAGTTCCCATCCTAATCATAAAATTTCTATTGAATGAATGTATGAATGAATGATTGAATCAATGAATGACAGTCATAAAGTCACCATGCACCTATACTCATTAAAATCCCTTTCCTCCTTCCAAGTAAACTAAACATGTAGTTTACAAAGCACTTTGATCAAGGATTATAGATAATGGAGATTGATACAGAATACAGAATACCCAAGTTATTCTGCAGGTCTTCTAGTTCAATCACCTGCTCAAGCAGGAGACTCTCTCTCTCACTGATAAGCGATTCACTTATCAACTGGGGCAAGAAAAGATGTAAAATGGGGCAAAACTCACTTAACAAATGTTTCACTTAGCAACAGAAATTTTGCGCTCAATGGTGGTTGTAAGTCAAGGACTACCTTTACCACGGGTGTCAAACTTGCCACGTCACATTGCCGTCATGTGACATTTCATGACGTTTTCCCCCTTCGTGGAGCTGCGGTGGGCATGGTCTGTGCAGGATGCATCCAGCCCATGGGCTGCCAGTTTGACACCCCTGACCGGTACTATGTACTTACACTCAGATAATGAATATAATATTTACTTTCATGTCAAATAAACCTTAAAGGAAAATCTTAGTTCCATTTTTCTCCTGCAGTCTGAAATAGCATCGTGCAACCTGGTAACAATAGAAAAGTTCCTGCTTTGGACTATATTATTTAAAGGTAGGCTGGAAGCAGGACTGTCAGTGGCAATCCAAATGGGGACTACAACCACACTAATGAAGCCCCACCCCTTTTTTTCCACGCATCACTTGTGCAACACATGTAAAATGGGAGGCAAGGCTTTAATTTTACAATTATGGTCATCGTTTTGACTTTTTTATACCTCTGCTGAAAAGTCAAATTCACCAGCACTATTACAGCAAGGGACAATGACTTCAATTGTATGTACAGTTCCTTGGAAGCTGCCTTGCTTGGGACACAGGGCATTTCTGAAAACAGATGCAAAGAAACAAAGAATTCTGTCAATTTGTAGGACTACTAAATGCCATGGGAGAAATTCTGAGTACATTCATGCTGCATAAGAGCATATTAAATTGTCCTTTTTTAAAAAAAATAAAATAGAGCAGTTACATAAGAAATAAAGGCAGGCAAACCAGCTCGCTCTGCACAACTCTCGTTCTTCTGGCTGATTGTAAGTTGCATTTCTTATTTTTTACTTTTGTGTTATAAATCATATGCAAGTTTTTGCATCGCTGTGCCAAGATACGTGTCCAGGAGTGGGTCATTCTCAAGTTGATTATTTCTTATGTGTTTCCCACACACACTAAGGCAATTTTGGCATTTTCTTTTTGCAGCATTTCCCGCACGAGTCACATTTTTTTGTTTTAGTTTTCCAACAACTCAAGGATGCTACACGGAGTAGTGTCAGATGAGGTATATTCAAACTGAAAGACTGTCAGCCTTTCAGTGCCAATCTTTTCTCCAAAAGATGAAGGAGAGAATGTGAAGGCAGTATCTCACAAAATTATTTTGCTTCCAATTTGCCACTTTTCTCTCCTCTGGGCTGTCACCAGTGGGAGAGACTGTTCAATCAACTTTAATTTAGAAAGTCCAAATAGATGAGTATGATGTTTGTTGAAAGAAGCCCTCACCTGTAGCAGATTTATGTAAACCATTGAGAACAATAGAAAAAAAAAGTAATCCATCAAACCTGTCCAAGACGCATTCATCCTGCGGTTACAGAGTACACATTTGGCTAATCTCAGAGGTTCCTGGATTAGGGTTTTTTTCACAGAATTGTTAACCATTTGTATCAAAGAGTGGAGGTAGCAGTGGAAGAATGATTAAAGAAATGATGAATCAGGTTGACCAGCTTCAACAGATAATTTTCAGATAACCTGATCATGCTGCGTACTTAATTCTTGCAAACAGAACACAACACCATTCAAGGATAGAGAGTGCATATGCAGCATTCACAAAGTGATAGCTCCTTCTCCAACAATGTTAAGGAGAAGGGTTTCATGGAGATCTTGAGCCGTGATCCTCACCGTGATGGTTTTACAGTTCCTCTTGTGCAGATGGAAAAACAAGGGTTGGTTCTTTTCCATCCAATGGTCCGTTCTTAGAAATCGCTGACATCTTAAGAGAATAAGGAAGATCTCAGAGGAAACTCAACCTGGATATAAGCAGAAGTCTTCTGAAATATGAAGAGACTCTTCCAGAATGTCAGAAAGCTCTAGAAGTTGGTTTCCTTCCCTGTCTTGCCAAGCACTTCCTTGACTGGATGCTGGGATCCCACTTCAGAACATTCCCTTCCAGAAGTGCCCATCAGATGCTTCTTTGGCTGGGGCAAGTCTTCTGCTGGAGCAGTGAGCTGGCGTAAGCGCTGTGGAAAGACAAGGAAAATGTCAGGCAGTATCTCTGTTAATTAAACGATCAAGCAGATCGACATCCAAATTAATCTGCCTCAGTTGGGGTGGACAAAGGCAGTCCAAAAGCCCATCCATGAAATTTTCATAAGGCAAGTTTATTGGAACATACATTTAAAAGAGCAGATGGGAAATGGTTTAATACTTTGTGCTATTTTGCTTTTAGGTTCACTGCTTGTTGACGTATGATAGCACACAATAAAAATCCCAACAATGCTTACAGTAGGGATGTTTTTAATAGATTGCATACTTACAAAAGCATGAGATTAGGAAGAAAAAAACACTCATTTGTTGTGGCAATTAGAGATGAGAATTTTGCTTCCATTAAGGCGTTCGGGTTTTTATTTTCCAAACTTAAATTTGTTTTGTCCTATTCCTATAAGAATTTGCTTCTTTGTTTTTACTTCTCATGAGAATATGTACATTGTCACTGTCATTTCTCCACTATATGCACGTTCATGCAATTATGGCTAACTAGATAGCTTTATATTCAATTTTTAATCAGAAAAATACATTATAAAGCTTGCAATATCATTGTTTTTGGTTCATATATTGATTTGAGATGTGTAAATTAGATAAACATGCATTTAAATGCACAGCAAACTAGCTATTCTTTCATACCCATGAGGGGAAAGGTTTCATAAGTCAGACTCCTATGTGAATAGTTCTGTCTCTAATAGCTTTGTAACACTCAACAAACTTCAGCTTTTCTTTCCGTAATGGTCTCATGAATAAACTAAACATAGTTTCACAACCTGGAGACCCACACAGGCCATAGATAGGACTTCAATGGCCTTCAACTTCACTTTGAAAGCCCTCTGCAAAAAATGAGTTAAGACGCCTGAAAAATGCTATAGATTTATCCCCTGCTGGCCTCACTCTTTCAGAACTTCCACTATCTGTTTCTCTAGTTCACCCAACGCTAGTCATTTGAGAAATGAGTGTATGAAGATTCTCATACAGTGTTGATTCTCAGTTTTTTCCTGAGAACCATCTGTTCTTAAGGCTCTAATACAACTGTGGTACTACAAGAATAGTATCTCCTCAGAAAGTTCATCGTGAAGATGGAAGGGGAGACACTGTTTCTATCATGGAAACTGGTATAAATAGTAAATAAAATTAATGAAACCATTTTTTTTCAATGAGTTGCTCAACCATCAAGACACCTCCACTCAATTTAAGAGGTCCTTGTGCAACTCTGGCTTGCTCATTTAGATTGCTACCCATCCAGTTTTCTCTACGTAGAAGAACAAAATATTGTCGCCTCCTTACTAAGATTAATGTAAGAGCTCTTAGTTTTCACAACTCCTGATGTTTTCTAAGATATTCTCTTTACATTCACATGGAGGTTTTATCATGTGAGAAGTTGCCAAATGGATGTGATTAGGCCACCTCCGACGCAAATTGCTGTACTCCAGGAGTTGTATGTACTGAACAGTATGGCTGCTCTCTAGAGTGTTTCAATATCATTTTTGTAAAATGATTATGTTCTCTTGAATGGTTGCGCAAATGGAAATATTAGTAGTTATAGTACTTATATTATTTGTTTATAGCACCCAACAGGAGCCCTATAATCAAATCCATTGGCGGGGTGACTAGTATGTTTTTTAAGGTACTTGGATAGTACAACACTCATAAACCAAATGTTAGTTTGAAGAGCAAAACTGGAGCTGACTGTGCTTTTCTCTGTGGAAGTAATTTTAAAAGTTTCTACTTCTGGTACTATTAATTAACAGATTTTCTCACTATATTGTTCCGCATCTCTACTTTTCTATTAAATGATGTGCAAAATTTACTCTAGGTCAAATGTTGTTTTTTTGTTGTTGTTGTTGTTTTAATTATTATGTAATAACTGATGTTTTTAACATTTGCTCCAGCTGTTTGTGTTAATTATATTCTGTGTTTTTTGTTTTGGCCTTTGGCAATAACAATAAGCTGAATTGCAAAAAGCAACCCTAATGTAAATTATGTTTTGCCCTCACCTTCTTCATTTAAGTCTTGTTACAGTCTATTTCATCAAGCAAAATTCAGACTAAAGTCATGCTGTTCCACATTCAGATTGAAAGGATTCTACCCTAGATTTAATGCAATGTGGTTTCCCCCATTCCAATCCATAATATACATTTGCAGAGCAAAATGGGATGTAGAATGACTCTCCCTAGCACTTAGATTTATATACCGCTTTATAGTGCTTTACAGCCCTCTCTAAGCGATCAGCATATTTCCCCCAAAAATTTGTGTCCTCATTTTACCCATCTTGGAAGGATAGAAGGCTGAGTCAACCTTGAGCCTGGTGGGATTTGAACTGCCAAATTGCAGGCAGCCGGCAGTCAGCAGAAGTAGCCTGCACTACTGCATTCTAACCACTGCGCCACCGAGGCTCTCCCTGATAGACAACCTAAGGTAAACTCCACATGCTGGATTGATCCTATTTTTTTTTAAAGAAGAGCACAAGTTTTTTCTAGATTACACTTCCTCAATTGGAATATTGTCGATGAAGAATTTGAAATACTCAGAATTCATGACCTGATGTAACAGTTGCTGAGATTTTGAGAGATGAAGTCCACATAGCGGAAGGATTGCCCAGGTTGGCAGTTAAAAAGTAACTTAAAAATGACTCCCAACACTAAGGTGCTACCTCAGAGGAATATCTGCAATCTATCATCATCTTTTAATGACCCCATAATCCCTTGCAGGGTGGAGTCTGGACAACTGATTGGAGCTAGCAGAGTGTTTAATGGCCAGATGCCCTTCCTGTCATCAATGCAGAGTTTTGTTTAGCAGATATATTATCATTGTTCATAGAGAGAGAGAAATATCAGCCTCTACCTAGGATCGAACTTACTGCCTCCTGATTATGAGGCAAGAGTTCCACCTCTAGGCCACTGCACCACTCCTAGGAATATCTGCAATCTATGTAACATGTAAACAAACAAATGAAGATGATTTCAGAGGAAATGGCTAGTAATTACATCCTGGTAATTTTACTATTTCTTTCAAGTTTACGCTCCAAATGATAGAGATGTACAAACTTAAGGTTCATAATGTAGGAGCTACAACAGGAGTAACTCTGGAATACACACACATGCACACAAATTATTTGTGACAAATGAGTGGACAGAAGTGAGAACTAATGGACCTTAGAGCAGGGTGTCCAACCTTAGCAACTTTAAGACTTGTAGACTTTAAGCCCCAGAATTCCCCCATCCAGCAAGACTGGCTGCAGAATTCTGGGGGTTGAAGTCCACATATCTTAAAGCTGTCAAGGTTGGAACACTTGGAGGGAAAGATTTGAGTTAAATTGGCAAGAGCTGGTTTTCCAATTATTTAACAATAAAAGCAACAACCCAGGTAGCCTTGTATAAATCAAACTGCTGAAAAGAAGATTATTTTAAATATCCATAAGTGATATGTGAGCTGTCACTTCAGAACAAATTTCTAATCTACAAACACATGAATTATATATTCTGGTTGACCTTCAGTTTCTGACAAAAAATGTCAGGTAGAACTTTCAAACTCAAAGAAACTAATTCTTGGTTTAAGATGGACTCACGCACATATTCAGCATAAATCCCACTCAATTTCATGGGATTTCAGTTTGTGCAATCTTCTTGCAGCAGCTAACTAGGTATTCCACTATTTCTTCAGCTTCTTTGCAAAGATGGCATTTTCTGTCTGCTTATCATTATTGCCTTTTTAATATTTTAATTAAAAACATAAAAAGAAGATTAAAAACTAGCAAGAACTAATACAAAGTAAGAGAAAAAAAAGAAAAAAAATAGGAAAGAAGCCAAAAGTATATTAAAAAAAAGAATGAAAAGAAATAGAAAAAGATTATTTCTGATTTCCTTTGCAGTGGTTATGCAGTGGTTGTAATTTAATACAAAATTACCTCTTACTTTATGCTTACAAAAAACCCTATTCTTTTCCATACACTCTGTAATCTACAATATCTATGGTTTTTCCTCAAAACCACAAAACCAAATCATAAGATCAACTGTTTCTGTTTCATGCAAAAAGTCTATACTATAAGAGGAAATCCTGTAAGAGGTTTCCAGTCAGCAGTATATGTAGATATTGTCTTTTCTCTAACCAAGTAAGTCAATTTAGCCACCTCTGCAAATTCCTCCTCTTCAGCAATTGTTAATCTTGGCTGCTTTTGATCTTACCATATTTTGTTTCAAGCTTTACTTTCTTTCTCTTGGTCTCTGGGTCTTTGTCTTATGTTATCTACCTGAGATGGCTATTAAATCAGGGCTGACTTATAATGTCATTTGTTATTACATCAATATCGTTAATCAGTAAATAAGGTCCTCTGGGGACATGGCATCATCTTTCTAAACTCTTGGGGATGGCATTGCTGCAAAGTTTATTTTAGGACTTGTGTGGGATTTCCCAGCCTTTTGAACTGGATTACAATTCAAATTATTCCACTAAGATAAATGTTCATGTCCATGAAAGTATTGAGTTCTATTGTTCTCCTCTATTGTCATTCCATAATCTTCATGTATCAGTGAAGAATCATCTATCAATGAGAAGAAATGGCTGGGTTTACACATTGGCTTCTGCCGTGGCTTATTTTAATCATGGTTTGTGGAAACACAAATCTAGGGCTTTTTCAATGGTTAGATAAATCATAGTAGTTGAACATGTAAAATTAAACTGTCACAAACGCATTATTTATAATGCTAAAATCAAACAATTCACATAATGGATCAGTGTGATTTGTGAATTCAACCAATGATTACCTGTAATCTATTACAGGTATGTTGCAATAACTATTACCTGATATTGGCTCCCAGTGGTCTTCCGGGTGCACTTCAAGGTGTTGGTGACCACCTTTAAAGCGCTCCATGGCTTAGGGCCCGGGTACTTACGAGACCGCCTTCTGCCACCAATAGCCTCCCACCGGCCAGTACGCTCGCACAGAGTGGGCCTCCTCAGGGTGCTGTCCGCCAGACAATGTCGGCTGGCGACTCCCAGGGGGAGAGCCTTCTCTGTGGCGGTGCCCACCCTCTGGAACAACCTCCCCCCAGAGATACCTACAATAACAGACCTCCGGATTTTTCGTTGGGCCCTGAAAACCCATTTATTTCAACTAGCTGGGCTGGCTTGAGTTAAATTTTAAATTGATTTTAAATTGGGTTGTTTTAATTTACGGCCAAAATATTTAATTATTTTAAACTGTTTTTAATTTTGTATGTTCTGTTTTTTTTACTTTGGCTATTCACCGCCCTGAGTCCTATTTGGAGAAGGGTGGTATAGAAATAGGAACAAATAAATATTGCAACATACTATTTTAACCATAGTTATAACCCGAAGCAAGTTTTGAATTTTATAGGCACTTCTTAGTTTGGATCCCATTTGCTCAGTGCCTCAATTTTCTGAGGTAGAGCAACAATTATAACTATGAGTGTCAATTAGACAGCATAACAATCTATGATTGGCAGTGACTGATTCTGATTTGTTAACATTTGCACAGGGTTAAGTTTCGAAGTTAGAAGACAAAAAACTCGTAACTAGAAGAAATAAAAATTGCATTTTGTCAGTTTGAAAAAGGATTGGGGTGTAAAACATTTCTTAAGGATTTGGGGATTATTTCTCCATTCTGTCTTTCATTATTTGCACATATTTTCCACTTGATTTGATCAGTATAATAGCAGTAAGGATTCAGAACAAGAGGCAGACAAACTAGATATGTTTAAAATACACAAACAGCCTTTCTGAAGAAGTCTTCGAAGCACTTCGGCAGGGGTGTCAAACTTGCATCGTCACGGCGGTGTCACATGATGTATCGCAAACTTTTTTCCTCTTTGCTAAACTGGGTATGGGTGTGGCCAGTGCATGATGCATCTGGGCCGCGGGCCACGAGTTTGACACACCTGCACTAAGGGTTTAGTCTTCTACAATTAGTAACCAAAATTTTTTTTAAAAAAATTTGATTTATATGCCGCCCTTCTCCTGAGACTCAGGGTGGCTTACAATGCGTTAAGCAATAGCCTTCATACTTTTGTATATTTATACAAAGTCAGCTTATTGCCCCAACAAACTGGGTCCTCAGTTTGTACTAACAAATTTGCTTTTGTTAGTTAGTTTTTATTTTATTTATTTATTTTCAATGTATATACCGCCCTTCTCCCTGAGGACTCAGGGCGGTGCACAGCCAGAATTAAAAACATGAAATACAAATATTAAAAACAATTAAAATCTACATAAATTTGGCCCAAAATTTAAAAAACCACAAACCAATTAAACATTTAAAAATTTTAAAAAATTTCTTCCTAAGCCAGCCCGGCTTGCTGGAAAAAGTGGGTTTTAAGGGCATGGCGGAAGGCACTGAGGTCTTGGATTCTCCTTATCTCTGGGGGCAGCTGATTCCAGAGGGTAGGTGCCCCCACAGAAAAGGCTCTCCCCCTGGGGGTCACCAGCCTACATTGTTTGGCTGATGGCACCTTGAGGAGGCCCTCTCTGTGGGAGCGCACGGGTCACTGGGAGGTCGTCGGTAGCAGCAGGCGGTCTCGAAGATAGCTAGGCCCTATGCCATGGAGCGCTTTAAAGGTGATAACCAACACCTTGAAGCGCACCCGGAAGACCACCGGGAGCCAGTGCAGCTCACGCAGGAGCGGTGTTACATGGGAGTTGTTTCATGTATCAGAAGGCTTTCTTCCATTATAAAGAGGCACCAACCCAGCTTCCATGGTGTGGATTTACTTTAGGCAGAGGTGGATTTCAGCAGGTTCTGACCAGTTCTGGAGAACCGGTAGCGGAAATTTTGAGTCGTTCAGAGAACCGGTAGTAAAAATTCTGACTGGCCCCACCCCCATCTATTCTCTGCCTCCCAAGTCCCAGCTGATTGGGAGGAAATGGGGATTTTGCAGTAACCTTCCCCTGGATTGGGGAGGGAATGGAGATTTTACAGTATCCTTCCCCTGCCACACCCACCAAGCCACGCCCACCAAGCCACACCCACAGAACCAGTAGTAAAAATTGTTGAAACCCATCACTGACTTTAGGGCTTATGTTATCATGGAAAAACAATTATCCTAGGATACAGAATATATCTTTTTCAGTAATACACATTGAAAGAACCTGTCAGTTCTATCTCTTATGAATGATCATGTAAAATAACCAAACGAAGGTTCTGTGACTTCAGAGAAGTTCTGTTCTTATTACCTCTTTGACAGATCCTTTTGTTTTCAGGAAGCTGAATATAATGTAGGACGGTATGCAGATCATAGACGACAAGGCCAACACCCAACCCACTGCAATCCCCCATGGAGGATACTCATAAACATTGTTGTATTTGAGGGGTTGGTATCTAATGAGTGAAAACAGGAAGGTAGCCTGAGGATGACAAGAACAGACAGCATGACAGCTATGCAGTAGTAAATTAGAAGCATCTGTAAGAGATAATTAAGGAGAAGAAAAAGTGCATTTAATCAAGGTGACCTTTTTCAGCCCTGAGCAAACAGAGCCTATAGTGAACTCCAATCACATCGGCAAAAATTGAGATGTTTATTAGGATCTACTAACTGACTGCTGGCTTTAGCTCAGACTTGGGCTTTAGCTTTCCATTTTTATTTTTATTTTTGCTTTTCGTCCCCGAGTATGGGAAGTCCTTGACTTATGACCACAATTGAGCCCAACATTTCTGTTGTTAGGTGAGACATTTGCTAAGCGAGTTTTGCCTCCTTTTACAACCTTTCTTGCCAATGATTAAGTGAATCACCATAGTTGATAAATTCAGTGAATCTGGCTTCCTCATTGACTAGCACTGATGATGTTACGTGGTTTGGGTAATGAAACATCTGTAAGAAAATAAGCAAGCTGAGAGAGCACCAAGTCCCACCCACCCACCCACTTCATTGACTTTGCCTGTCAGATGACCTTGGGACACAGCTACGGTCATTAGCCAGTTGCCAAGCATCTGAATTTTGATCACATGACCATGGGGATGCTACAATGGTTGCAAGAGTGAAAGATGGCCATACTTTTTTCAGTGCTGTTGTAAATGGTCACTAAGTGAATGGCTGTAAGTCAAGGAGTCTTTACAGCTGGAATGGTTATATTAATCCAGAGTGTCATGTATGATTTCTTGGGCAGCTCAGCAGAACATATTTATTTTGACTCCACAACACTTTCCATACAGGGCAGTGGTGGGTTTGTACCGGTTCACCCTGGTTCGGGTGAACCTATAGCGGCAGTGGCGGGAGGCTCAGCCCATCTGCCCGGACGTCATCACGGATGTTCTGCACATGCGCAGAAGGTTCTGTGTATGCACAGAAACACTGCGCGCAAGCGCTCACAGTTCCAAACCAGTAGCGAAGGTAAGTGAAACCCACTACTGATACAGGGATGGATTTGATTGAGAAAGGGAAGGTTGCTGTATTTTCCCTTCAAAACCCCTGATGGCCTGTCATTAAGCCTGGCAAGAATGAAGGCTGTATTGTGAAGGAGAGGGAGAATTTTGTATAAATACTTAAGAACAGATAAAGGTTACAAAGGTCAGTGTTGAAGTAGTAAAAAATTCTGCTCCTGTGTTCCTTCTGTAAATCTAGATCACTTGTAAGGCTCTCTCAGACTGACCTAAGAATCCACAAGAGGTCAAATTTGAAGCGATGGTATATGTCCGTGAGGAATCATACTTGTTGACAAGGAATAACTCCATGCAATAGGCAGCTTTTTTCCCCCAAATTAATTTTAGAAAATATATCAACTGGAAAATCCTGGTGCAGGGCTATTTTGATACATAACCTTGGTCCAGCTTCAAGCTGGTGTTTTGAAATGCAATGAGGGACATGGCGTACCGCTCTTAAGCACCTGGATTGAATTACCTCCAACTTTTTGATGTCTTTATAGGCATAATTTCCATGCCATCAAGTATTAGCTCAGCATTTTTGCTCTACAGTATAAAGTGAGATTGCAGTGGAAACATAATTATTTCCCTGCTGGCTGGCAAATCTAATTATTACATCAGATTTTTTTTTTCCTGCATGAGATGAAATATATTTTTTCATACCTTTCCTCCAGGTATTAGAAGATTGAAACACAATTCCTGAGCCATTACATGTTATGATGTTTAAAGATCTTAATTTCCTCAATCAAATTGCCAGTAGCTTTCCATTCATGGATGACCTTAATTCATTGCTTTGTGGATACAATCACTTTTAATTTACTACAATTAATTCCTAATTTTTGGTTCCCCACAATAAGCATCTGAAGCTTGTAAACTCTGATGAATATCAACTTCAAGGTCTTCAAGAAGTTGATCACATCATCTCTGTATACAAAAACACTTTTGCTAGCGCTAAGGCAGACGTGTCAAACTCAAGTCGTCACGGCAGCATCACGTGACATATTAGGACTTTTCCCCCCTTTTGCTAAACTGGGCGTGGGCATGGCCGGCACGTGATGCATCCGGCCAGGAGTTTGACAGCCCTGCACTAACGGGTGAAATTCAGTTTTGTTTAGGATCTGAGTTAAGGAGTGGATTAAATAAAGATTAACTAAAAAGCGGAGCAGAATACAACCTTGTTTAATTAGTAATAGCACTTAGACTTATATACCACTTTACAGTGCTTTCCAGCACTCTCTAAGCGGTTTACAAGTCAGCATATTGCCCAGTGGTGGGATTCTACCGGTTTGGACCGGTTTGGGCGAACCGTTAGCTCAGACTTTCAGCCGTGAGCGAACTGGTTCTCTCTTTCTTTGAAATGGGCTCACCTGCCCGCCCCTGCGTTATACTCACCTTTATTTCTGCTTCTGAAGCCCAGCTGATCGGGGCAGCAGAGTGGATTGCCGCTTCTGAGCTGTTTTCCTTGCTCTCAGCAATGCGGAAGTTCAGTTTTCAGCAAACTGCGCACGTTTTCACAGCGCGCATCTGACACGCGCACTCAGCAAACCAGTTGTTAAACCAATAGGATCCCACCACTGATATTGCCCCCAACAAACTGGGTCTTCATTTTACTGACCTCAGAAGGCTGGAAGGCTGAGTCAATGCCTGGTGAGATTTGAACTGCCAAATTGCAGGCAGCTGGCAGTCAGCAGAAATAGCCTGCAGTACTGCACTCTAACCTCTGCGCCATCGCGGCGCTTCCTCTTATAATGAGAATTGGGACTGAAACAACTCTGGTTACTGTACAATCGACCTATAAATATCTTGTAGCACATCATAATTAATCTAGTAAGACAGAAATCCATAGATGTCTTTAATAATTTCTACCACAATCCTCCCCTAGAGATCAAATTTTCAAATCTATAAAGGGAGCAACAAGGAAGCCTCAAGATGAAGAGTAATATTTTTCTGTTGGATGGTTTACAAAAATAAGTATTCAATAGTTGCTTGTTCTCTCTTGAAACGTATTTCTTAGTCAGTCGAAACTTGCTCTTTTTCTAAACAATCACTAAATTTCTCACATGGACATTTGGCACCTGGTTTATTAAAACATTTCAGAGGTTGATCAGATGGAATTTAGCAGGATTAGACTTATTGCCTTTCTTAATGATTGTAACAATCATTATCGGCATAAGTGGTATTATCGGCAATAATTATCGGCATAATCGCTATTATCGGCAATAATACCGATGTTTAGGCATCTGGAAACAGCACTCAATATGTGTGAAGAGGGAAGCCGACACAGAGGACTGCCATTCTGCATTAGCTTTTCTAAGTTCTGCAAGAATCAGATCTCCTCAACTGCTTTTCCATTTTTTTAGATGGGATATGAGGTTATAAGTTTCCAGTGTTGAAACTGGAAGCCTGCCAAGAAGGGACTTTATGCACTAAAAAAGACTGCTAAAATATTCAACCTATTTAATAACAACAGTTTAACAGAGATATTGAGTTTATGCCTGGGCAATGGTTTAGGTCAGGGGTCTCCAACCTTGGCAACTTGAAGACTTGTGGGCTTCAACTCCCAGAATTCCTCAGCCAGCAAAGCAAAGCTGGCTGAGGAATTCTGGGAGTTGAAGTCCACAAGTCTTCAAGTTGCCAAAGTTGGAGACCCCTGGTTTAGGGTGTTGAACTGGCAATCAACAGTCAGAAGGCAGTTTTTAATTGCCTGTAAGAATTTTCTCCACTTTTCTGTTTGTTCTTTCTTTGGAGACATACAGAACCTGATCTTGGGTCCATCTATGTACCCTTGCTTCTCCTACGTGACTTACTTCCTGGAAGCTTGAAGGGTCATTTCCTCAAAGTTGAACCTGTAATTCATTCAGATAATCAGAAAGAGAGCATTCTAAACACCCTGTCATTATTAATGGTTCCCAGGTCATGATATTATAGAATATATAATATATATATATATATATATTTCCTCAGGTTTTCGCGGGTGTTTGTATGTAGGTCTTTGGTTATTCGGGTCTTCTCCCACGTAAAATTGGAAGTGTCTTGGCGACGTTTCGACGAAGTCTCATCCGTTATCTTCAGGCTGGTGTTCTCGGCTTCGTGCTTCCAGGAGTGATCCAGCTGTGATCTCACATTGCTCCTGGAAGCACAAAGCCATGCATTGCATTGCACTTCATGTTTTCTGGAACTCCCCTAACTACAGTCTTCTTATTTAAATAGGACCATGTCTTGATGACATTTTATCTACCTGTAAATCACTTTCATTTTGTGTTATGCCATCTATTGATGTAAGTACCAATAGAAGAGTATAACTGTAGCTCAGGTTTAACTGTGGGCTCCTTGGTGCTGTCTAAGCTTGGTGATTTTCTTGCAGGTGTTTCATTACCAAACTGATGATGTTACCTAGTTTGGTAATGAAATGCCTGCAAGAAAACCACTAAATTCAGAGAGCACCAAGGACCCCTTTGATGTATTTGCAAGGTATAGCTGGATCTCTATCTCTCTCTTTCTGTAGATTCCTACCTTTGGCATCTCATTGTAAGCCACTTGAGTAGCTCATGACGTGTAAAAATATTTAAACTAAATTAAAAATAGCTAACAAGGACTACTACAGCAAACAATGCTAATAGAAAGAATTATACAACAATTAATAGTAACATTTCTGTATTGTCAGGCAAGGGACATTAAAGAAGGATTTTTTTCCCTACACCATCACCACCCTTGCCATATATGTGTAAAAGACACAGTCAATGTACTTACCAGACAAAGACCAGGTGTGAGGTAGAGCCAGCAGTATTTAATCAGGGGCCAGGGTTTGTGGCCAATCATATCTTCAATATTGTCATAAAAACGATCAGCTCCTTGACCATTACAAAAAGAAAACTTTATATAAACCTCATGCTGTCAAAAACCAGTCAGATAAAGAAAAAAGCCAACCCTCTGGCCTGGAATTCAATTGTATATCTTTCCTAGGAGATCAAAGCCATCTAAAACTCTCCATAGGGATCTGCTAGCTTAAACCAATTTTCTCTAACCCTCCAATCGTTCAATATTTCTCACGATTCTGGATTAGAATTCTTACCATTCTTTTAGAAAGTGTTATCTTCGTGGTAAATTGGATTATGGCTGCTCTAATCTTTAGCCATCATGGGCAGTAGAAGAGACACTTGTATTATTAGATATTAGGCAAATGTGAGGTCGTCTGAATGATGGGAACTGTAGTCTAACATATCAGCAGGCTGAGAAAGGCTGGTCCAAGGGATAAAGAGGCAATTTTGTCACCTTCATGAGTGATTAGAGTTTTAAACCAGGCTTCTCAGACCTCTGTACAATATACTATCATTATTAATATTGATCATGTATGAAAAAGCAAATAAAAGGGATTTTATCCAAATTGTTAGATATAGTCAAATGATAACAGAAAAAAGTCAGTACTGATGAATTTATAGCAAATCTGTAGAAACCTTTCATATTTATTTACCTCAACATCTGTATGAAGACTTCTAGAACTAATCCTTTCAAGATGACAGACATACTAAAATGCATATTTTTAAAACTGAAATGAAAGGTGAACATTACAGTTTTTATTGAAACATTAGACTAATAACAATGGAATCAACTTAGTAGTAAATGCCTACTAAATTCAAGGAGACATATGGCCATAAAAAGCCTTTATTACTGAGTCCCAGATAAATTGGACTTTAACTCTTATAATCCTTTAGCATAAAGGCAGGCAATCCATTGCACTAGTGGACATTTCTAATTTGTATTTGTCAAGAGGTATATATGGAAGAGCCTGATTTAGCAACAAAATGGTGGCCACTGCATCCTCTGACAAATGCTACCAATGGAGGCAATTGCATAATTCAGGGAAGAAAAGAGCTTAAGAGGCCTTCTTGTTCCATCTGAGCCTTTCTAAACAACATACCATAGGAGGACAGTTGTGTAGTTTACGATGGCAAAAAAACCCCTGGTAGGATCTTCTCTGAGTAACACATTGTATTAAAAGGCAATAAATTGTCATAAACTGAAGCTTGCGAGATGCTACAGTACAGTAGTGGGTTGCAAATCCCGTCGCTACCGGTTTGCTCATAGGTGCATGTGCACTTGCGCATGTGCTATGCTTCTGCGCATGCCCAGAAGCATCTGGGCGGGTGGGCGGAGCCTCCCACAGCCGCTGCTACCGCTTCGCCCAATCCAGGGCAAACTGGTAGCAACCCACCACTGCTACAGTAGCTAAAGTGATGTAGGATTGAAATTGAAGTGGGAGGAGCGACTAGAAAGATAGGTCAGTTACACAAAACCAGGTTACATGTGAGGCAAATTCCAAGCACCTCATCAATTAACAATGGTGATGTAGGAGATGAGGCTGAGGGAGGCTGAGCCCGAGGGAGGGGTCAAATATGTCATCAGTCATGAGTTCCTTTATGCCCACAAGAGATCTTAGTCCAGCCCTCCATGAATTCCTTATTTACTTCCAAACTGCTTTGACCACTAGTAGTTCCAGATTCATGTAGACATCTTAATCTTACAATAAATCTATCTACCCATTCGAACTGCCTCGCTCTCCTAATTTCCCTGGCGCTTGACAGACAATGTATTAAAAACCGCTGATGTATTACTATAATCTTAACTGTTTTTTGGGGGACCAGTTCCCCTCTAGCTTATTCATCATGCTATCTGATTTGCCTTTCGGTTCTGAATTATTTCTGGCCATGTCAGAGCAGCCTTTGACGTTTCTTTATATAACACAAAGGCAGCGCTCTCTTCCCGCCATTCTGCAAAGAAGTTCACTTCGTTGAGATTTGATAGTTGTGACTCTCCAGAACTGTGTTTCTCAATTTTTAATAACTTTTAAGATGTATGGATTTCAACTCCCAGAATCCCCAGCCAGCAACGCTGGCTGGGGAATTCTGGGAATTGAAGTCCAGGCATCATAAAGTTGCTAAGGTTGAAAAACACTACTCCAGAGGCTCCTGCACTGCAGCTTCCCACATCCATCACTATCGCCTGTGCTCTCTAAATTTTCTACAATAATCTCAATGGATCTGATCTACCCCTGATCTTGGCAGCAGAGAGAGAGAGAGAGAGAGAGAGAGAGAGAGGGAGGGAGGGAGGGAGGGAGGGAGAGAGAGAGAGAGAGAGAGAGAGAGAGAGAGAGAGAGAGAAATCTGTTCTTTTGCTCTTCTGTAACCTAAACAGCAAAAGAAGATAGCATGAGCCTTCACATCGCTGGTAAGTGCCAGAAGGGAATGAGTTGTGCCCAGTTGTTAAGGCAACATGAGGACGCTTGCTTAGCTTCCAAAACAATGCTACCATTGAGAATGAATATTCCCTGGTTGCTAAGCAACTGATTTCCAAGGCTGTAGGACCATCCTGGAAGTTATACAATCGTCCCTGCGCTAACAGTAAAATGAATGTGCAAAACTGGAGGTAGCCACAGTATAAACTATACCGACATTCCTACTACTGGTTTCCTTCCTTAATTTCCATTCCCAATAATAAGCAATAGCAAAGAGATGCGGTTTTAGATCCTGGCTTCTAATTTATGACAATTCCCAAAAGTGTGTTAGGTTTTGTAAAAAGCAGGATTCCTTCTACTTTTTTGCAGTCCTCGCAGGCTGTCTCCTTTGGCAGTTGCAACAACAGCAGCAACAACAAGCTGGCTGGAAACTAGAAGTTCTTTCAAAGGAATAAATCAGAATGCAGTAAATCCTCACTTTTTAGCAACAACCATCTGCTTGACAGGCGGGGGTGGGGGGGAATCCTGCCAAGCTGTGGGCGTTATTTTCGAGGCTGACAACAGACAAGCGTAGAAACATGTGTCTTTATTCGCAACATTTGCTATTACGCTTCATGGTGTAAACAAAGAGGATCCGGCCTGCCAAATCAGACACCCTGGCCATGAGTTTTTCATACCAAAACTGGGGGAGGATGAGGGAGAACTGAAGGAGTGAAAGATAAAGAAATCAGGGAATTCTTGATCATTTCCAGATGCACTATTTTGATACAAAAATAGGGATGAATGTTTTGCCTTGCAATAATCTAAAACAGCAATAGTTATTCAGGGTAAATGAGGAGAATGTTCTTTTACCCAGTCATGCATAGGGTTGAACTAGATCTTCCCCTTTGGTTATGTTGTAGGAAAATCTAAACCCAATCAATTGACCCATTGATTGGGGTCTCTGGCCCCCTCCTCCTCTTCCTCTAAGTAAAAGAAGGAGTGAGAAAAGCTGAAAAAATTTCCTCAGTTACAAAACTAATTTAACAACCCAGAACACAACTCTCAAACAATGATTGACTAAGACAGGCCAGTCCCTTTGCTAATGGGAAAGTTTTTTTTTTTTCATTTGATTATTGGTATCCCGCTTTTATTATTTTTACAAATTTTTACAATAACTTTACATATAGTAGGGAGACATATCCAACACACTTTTTTCCTTCTATTTTCCCCAAAACAACAATCCTGTGAGGTAGGTTGGGCTGAGAGAAAGTAACTGGCCCAAGGTCATCCAGCTGGATTTCATGGCTAAGGTGGGGTTTGAATTTAGGATTTCTTGCTTGCTTGCCTGGTGCCTTAAATGACAATGGGTAGCATGATTTTATGTTACCAGAGACACAGGTAAAAATGGATTGTATTAGTGGCTAACTGGGACTGAACAGGCTGTAGGAAGTGGATTATTCGGATCCTTTAAAATTAGGTTATAGCGGTATTTCCGGTTTGGCGTCACAGCGAGACAGCCGGGGAAATAGCGAGCTCTGATGAGCCCTGCAAAAACCCCGGCTGCTGAACCGCCGTCAATGGGTCTTCAGACCGAATCCGTCTTGTAGGGGCGGGGGGAGAAGAGGGGTGCCACGGACGACCAAGAGTAACAGGCAAATTCCTCAGAGGTTGAAGGGAACCCTCTGTGAGTCAGCGGCGGGGGGCGGCAGCAATGGCGGCTGCCACGAAGCTGTGACAAACCGAAAAAGAATTGTGCAGGAAGAAAGAAGAAAAGAACAATCTGCTTTGAAGCCGGGTGAGTGACACCAACCCAGGCAAGAAACAACGTTAAAGCATGGATTTTTATAAGTAAGACTTCTAGCCTTAAACAGCAGCTGTGGATTTGCGGGGCAAGAAGAGTTACTAAAGCAATTACAGGAGGTAAAGACCCATTAAGGAATTTTAAATACAGACCAATTTGGAATAATTGACATGCTAGAAAAATGGGGGGAATTTTTTTTTTAAATTGGAAATGACGATCTTTGGAGAAGGGGAAAAAAAGGGACAACACCTTTAAAATTTAAAGGGAAGAGACAAATGGATGGCTACATAATTGTAACAAAATGGAGACTGCTGTGACTAAGGGAAAGTGATGATTGCAGAAAGTCACCTTCTGTTTGAAAAAGAAACAATGTGATTTATCATTTATTCTGGATTACTTTGAAAATAACCAAGGGTTTTTGGTTTTGGAGATTCTTATTCTGTCTATGGGTGATTTTATTGGTGGAAAGAAAGAAGAAATATAGCGGAACTATTAAAATTGAAGCATTGGCACAGGAACAAAAGAAGGAAAGCTGATGGTTTTTGCATGGAATAGAAGCAACTAAAGAATTAAAATGACACATAGAATTTTAAATTTGCCAACACTGAATTTGAAATGGAATATCTATGGACAGATAAGGAAATAAAGAAATAAAATATACTTGGTTTTGAAATAAGAATATAAAATAATTTGATTGAAAATAAAAATGTTATATTTAAATGAGCTTTGAATTTAAACAGGAGGTGTTTATAGAATAATAAGGATGGGTAATAAAATAAGGTAATTTAAATAGAAAATTAATGTAAAGGTGGATAAAGATGGTATTTTTATAGAAGAATAAGAACATACATGAATATAAGAGAAACCTAAGAAAATGTATTTGTTCGTAGGAGAATATGTGGAGAATATATATAATATGTTTGATGCAATAAGTCTCAATGTTAAATTGTAAATAAAATAGAGAATGGTAAATATGATTAAATATGAATGTTTAATGTATTGTTGGATGGTAAAATAAGATTTACAGACGAACTAGTAAATTAAGATTGATGTAGTTTGGAAACGGTTAACATTTAGAAATATGCAGGGAATCACCCAGGAAGAATATGTTGAAAATTAGCTAAACAATAGTTGGAGGAGTATATGCTGAAAAGCAGCCAAAATAAAATATGCTGGGAATCAGCCAAACAATAGCTGGAGGTAGGAGAATATGCTGGAAAACAGCTAAAATAAAATATGCTGCGAATCAGCCAAAATAATAGATAAAACAATAGATATGGGGTGAAGAAGAAAATGTTGGAAGATTATTAAAATGAAGTGAGATGAATATGAAATGATTCTGTGTAAAATTAAAAGGGTAATTGATGATAAATTTAAGGAAATTATATGTAAATTAACAGAGCTTAAGACTTAAAGATTTGATGAAATGGGTCCAGGGATGAAGGAGTATAGATAGAAAGTTGATTTATAAATGGAAATAAAAATAGAGTTGTGTTTATTTGAAAATTAAGATTTGTGGTGATAAAATAATAAGGTAAATATTTAGATTAAGATGTTAGAATATTTGTTAAAAATTTGTGTTTTGATTTTTACGTTAAAAGATGCAATGGAGGAAATTCGGGAAAGAATTGTTAAAGAATTTTAAGCGAATGTACCTATTCATAACCAGATCAAGGATTTTGTTCTTAAAAGATGTATTTTATGTCTATGTTTTTTTAAAAAAAATTAAAAAAAATTTCAAAAAAAAAAATAGGTTATAGCGGAGGGACATTTTAGACCAATTACAAAAATGTCCTACAGAAAGTAACTAAATAATGAGCCTGTTCTGACCTTGAATAGTACTGTCATCATCTCGCTAGCGGAAAAAGAAACCCTTCAAATTCAAATCTAGCAGCACAACAAAATAAGTGCAGCCTATTCAGCTAGAAAAAAATAAATAAAAATAGGAAATGAGGTTTTCATCCTAGTTCTAAGTATTATGAAGCATTTAAGAGCCTGCAGATAGCATCTATTTAAGATGCTTAAAAATGTTACATAAGAAGTGCGCTGGATCAAATCAAAGCCCTGTCAGGTTCAGCATTTGATTCCCACAATAGCTACCAAATGCTAAAGGGAAACCCTCAGCTGGATTCAGTAATTCCTCTTGCTTTCTTCCTTAGCAACTGAGCTTCAACATCAGTTCCCTCTAATGCTTTAGAAATGCAGAATCATCAGGACCAGAAATCTTGGCAGCTTGAGCCAGCAATAAGTGGGGAAAACATGTGTGCTACTTGTCTTTTGTTTTTCCTGCTGTAAAAGGAGATATTTCTAAGGCTCAATACTTTCAATATTCATTTTTTGCATTGTTTTCCTTGGTATTATGTAATTATATGATAAGCCAGGTTGTGGTGGCTGTATTTAAAAGAGAGGGGGAAAACCTGCAGTACTCAATTCAGATCAAAATATGAACCCTTGAACTTCATATACCCAGTTTAATCTAGTGGTTAAGACACCAAGTTAGGAACTGGGAGACTGTGAATTCTAGTACCACCTTAAGCATGAAAGCTGGCTGGGTAATTTTTGGGCCAGTTACTCTCTCTCAGCTCAATCTAGCTCGCAAGTTGTTTCTTTGGGAAAAAAGGAGAAGGAAGGGGTAGTATGTATGTTCACCTTTAGCTATTTGTAAAAATAATAAAGGTGGTGGGATATAAATAAATAAAATAATAACAATAATAGTAATAGTAATAACAACAACAACAACAACAACAACAACAATATGTAGCCCATCAGACTCCATGCTGCGACTCTTGAGTAGACGGGGTCAAAAATCTGACTCCCCCCTCTTTTTTATTTTATTTTTTTCTTTTCTTTTCTTTTTTGGGGAAGGGAGAGTGAGTAGTTTAGGGTTTGGAACAGTTTTGTCCAAATGTCTGCCTTAACTCTTGCCATTGTTTAAAGCGTCATGAAAAACTATGCAGAAGCAGACAGGAGTTGTGTTTGTCTAATGCAGAGGTGCCAAACTCGATTTCATTGAGGGCTGCATCAGGGTTGTGTTTGATCTTGGGGGGCCAGGCTGGGCATGGCCAGCTCAACGTCATTTGTGTTGGGGGCACCTGTGGTGGCCCGAATGCTCTGCCAGCAAAAACAGGCTCCGGAGCTCCATTTCCAGCTGCGATGGCCTCCTGCAACCCTCTGCCAGTGAAAAAGGAGCTCGGGAGGGCTGCATGCGGCTGTCGTGAACTCCGTTTTCGGCTGCAATCCATGTGGCCCTCTTGAGCTCTGTTTTTGCTAGCAGAGGCACTGTGGGCCGGTCCTTCACTGTTTCCAAGACAGCCCTGAGGGCCAGATCTAAGCACCCCGTAGGCCAGATCCGCCCTGAGGGCCTTGAGTTTGACACCCCTGGCCTAATGTATGAATTGAAAAATGAGTGCACCAGCAGGTTCATCCAGTTAAAAGAATTGGAATAGGCATAGCTAAATGAGAGATAAAAGGTGAGATGCAAAAAAGCTGACCAAAAGAGAAAGAAATAGCATCTGCTTGGACCTGCTGCCTTGTGGGTATGTTGGATTACAATTCTCGGAATCCCCCAGGCATGCAATTGAGCAATGCAGCCTTGACATATCTAGAGAGCTGTTCTACTGTGTCGAACATGTCTTCATTCTTAAAGGGAGCCCTGTGCATCAAACGTTGCCTGCATGTAATTGGAGGCCTTACGTACCGTAAACCCACGCAATGCAGATGACTTCAAAGATGGCAAGAAAGAGAAGGCACGTGCCACTGGCTGCATAATAATCAAACAGCTGGAAGATGTACATCCCACCCTGCAAGAACCACAAAGCAAAAGGGTCAGAACCCAAAGCAACAAACATTAAAACCATTTAATTTAATGACGACCACTTTAAGTTATGGCAGCACTGAAAAAAAAAACATTTTTCACACTTAGAACCATTGCAGTATCTCCGTGGTCAACATGATTGTTAGGAAATGGGTATTGCCTAATTGGTTGGCCAGGAAATATATAAGCCAACATTGTATGTTTGTATTATGTGAATGTATTATGTAGCTTTAAGAATTGTGCTGAGTCATTCTGCATCCTGATTGGCTGAGCTCTGTAGCCAATGTATTTAAGGAGAGCTAAATTATGGTTAGCCGGAACACTACACCATTTTTATCTGCTGCTACTCTGTAACTCTTTTTGATCTCTCTATGGTCAACTGTTTGATCATGATTACTGCTTTCTGATATTTATTGAACTGTTTTTATATTGTTCCTGATTGTTCCTTGTATTTTTCTACAAACTAGTAAGAAGATTTTATATCCCTGGATTGATCTTATATTGCACTTTATATGGCTAAGACTTGGATTGTTAAAGGATTATGATTTTGCTTTTCCCTAAAAGTAAAATACTATCAAACCCAGTTTGTCTGTATGTTATTCACAATTACTCTCAAACCGTTTCTGTGCGTAAAATTCCAAATGTACTCTGCTTTATAAGCCACAACTTTGGGTGTAACTCAATAATATCCTTAACAATGATCAAAATCCGGACACTTGGCAATGAGGTTGCAGTGTTTCAGGGGCCATGTAATCCTCTTTTGCAACTCTCTGACAAGCAAAATCAAGTGGGAATCCAGATTCACTTAACAACCGTGTTACTAGCTTAACAACTGCAGTGATTCACTTAACAGCTGTGGCAAGAAAAGTTGTAAAATGGGGCAAAATTCACTTAACACTTAGCTGTCTTGTTTAACAATGGAAATTTTGGCCTCAATTATGGTCGTACATTGAGGACTACCTGTACATATTGTTTCTCATGCTGTGCTATAGAAATCAAAGCATGAGCAAAAAAAAAAAAATCTCTTCCTTTAGCTTTAAAACAAAAGGCTAATGCCAAAATCTGAACCTATCAACCTTGGGGGGGGGGGATCCTATTGCCCCAGGAATGTTTTCATAAATTTGCAGTCTTGTCACTTGTCTGACATCTACTCCTCTTCTCCCAATCAGTAATAAACTTCAAGCATTTTATAAATGGCTTTTTATCCTACATCCAGTCTTGATTTCCAAAAATCACAGGTGGATATTATAGCTGCCGTACGCTATCCATTCAGAGGCCCTGAACATACTGTAGTGCACTGTCCTGGGAAATATTGTTTCACTATGACCAATATATTAATGTTATGGATGAACAAGATTCAAATTCCTGCCTTCCCCCACCCAAATTAACATTTAGGAAACTGTAGCCAGATTTGGAGGACACAAATGGCAAAGCTTCGTGGTTACCATTCTGATTGTCTCCATTTCTATAGCCCTGAGTTGGAATTTGAGCTGAGAGACCAGCAACAAGAAAACAAAGCATTCTGGGTAGAAGTGCAATTGGCATATGCCAGGTGTGGGCAACTGTGGCCCTTTTACAACCTGTAGACTTCAACTCCCAGAATTCCTGAGATAGCCAAGCTGTCTCAGGAATTCTGGGAGCTGAAGTCCACAGGTTGTAAAAGGGCCACAGTTGCCCACCCCTGGCATATGGCATACTGAAGAAAACCAGCTGCCAAAAAACCCTTCCACAGATGCTGATGGCTGAGCAAGTATTTCGGACGAAACTACAAATTAGCTGTCCAGGAAAAAAAAAAGTGGGTGTCGTAACTTTTGATTTAAGGTGACCAAATCCCAAGAGAA
Organism: Pituophis catenifer annectens; assembly: GCF_029215685.1. Lineage (NCBI taxonomy): Eukaryota > Metazoa > Chordata > Lepidosauria > Squamata > Colubridae > Pituophis > Pituophis catenifer. The sequence continues at coordinate 75,431,023 of NW_027256887.1, forward strand.
AGCTGTACTGGTTCAAGATTATTTTTCAAATGCAGTCTTTGAAAACCTGTCATTCCCACCCCTTTCAAGATTCTGAGGGAATCTTCAGGTCCTACTCTCAGGTCAGAGGTTGAGTTGTAACCAGTGGCAGCAAGCAGTCAAAGGCCTTTTGGAGCTGTCCAAGGTTCAAAAGCTCTCTCAATCTTCTTGCCTTCTTCTCCATGCAACCTGGCTTTCTCCTGTGGATAAGTGGTGCCCCTTCCTTGCTCTCTCACAAATTCAGTAAGCATTCTTGGTATTTTTGAAGCTTAATTGGTTGGTGCAGTTGTGTGATAGAAAGCTGAAGGTAAATTATTTAGCTTATTGAAATATTACTGATTGCTTCCTTAGGACTAATGTTAGGTTTCTGTTGATTCTTTAACATATTCTATCTGCATCCATTTATACACTTAAAACTTATGTGGCAGCTCTCCTCTCCTCTCCTCTCCTCTCCTCTCCTCTCCTCTCCTCTCCTCTCCCTTTTGACATCTTCTCCTGTTATCATGGCTTTATGCCATCCCCTTTAGCTCTTTCTCCTATATAACCCAGAATAAGAGTAAGAAATAAGGATAATAGCTCTTATATCTTTGTAGTTGTCTCCATATCCACTATTACTCCTTCATTAAAACATTTCTTCATGTCCAGGATAATGAATCTCATTACCTGCACTAGGCTTTTCTCTATTTGGTTATGACCAATTGATCATTAAAGTTCCATTTTCAAGTTTCAATTAAAAAAATAATACCACAATGACTATACTAATTATAGACATTCTGCACCTTAAACCCACTATGCCATCTTCAGTAAGTACCTTTGAAGGAAGCAAAGTAACACACTTGTTACTTGAGTAGCAATCAGAAAGGAATTAACCATTCAGTCTGGTTAATTGAGGGGATTAACTGGGGAGACAAGAATGCCATAATTTTTTTAAAAAATCCTGTTCATGTGTTTAATAAGTTCAAATTATCACTGTGCACATGTGATGCTTCCATACACTGTATGCATATCTATTAGCAAGAGTATATCCTTCCTTCCTTCCTTCCTTCCTTCCTTCCTTCCTTCCTTCCTTCCTTCCTTCCTTCCTTCCTCTTTCTTTCTTTCTTTCTTTCTTTCTTTCTTTCCTTTTCTTTTCTTTTCTTTTCTTTTCATTCTTTCTTTCTCAATCAAATTTTGAAACAGTTCATCTCCTTCAGAGAGGGACAGAATGGATTCAATCTATTTCCAGAAATTTCATTTTTAGAACTTGGAAGAAAGGTGACCAAAGAAAGATGGTATATTATGTGTGACATTCTAGATGTTGGACTACAAGAATCAGTATTTCTAAATACTGACTATGTTGCATTGGGTGACAATTGATGACAATTAGAACCCAAGAACATCTGAAGCAGCACCACTTTTAAAAGAAAGCACAACACGGGATAGTGATTTCTTGGAATAGTTGCCTGAAAATAGGGAAGAATGCTGGGGGAAGGGAAGGGAAGAGAAGAGAACATATGTAAATAGAATGCATTTTGTGACCTCTTGATGATTTGGGTAACTTAATCATAGGGGCTGAAGTGTTGGAGAATAGTTGCTAATTTCACAGTAGTAGCATGTTGTTTGCAGTTGTCTTTTTTCCTCCCCACTGACCTCCACTTCTCACCTCCGTGACCAGCAGCAAGCCAATGAGATAGCAGATCACAGCAATGCCCAGGATCAGCAGCTCCCTACGTCCTTTCTTACGGAAGACTTCCGGGAACAAGTCAACGATGGCAGTCACTAAGCTCTCGACACAGACAAACTAGGGAAGAAAGTATGTCAGAAGACAAATTCCAAAGTTGCTAGCTCTCAATCTGTTTAGCTTTCTCCCTCTCGTTCCTTTCCTTTCTTTGCTAGCTATCAGCTTCCTGTAGCAATTTTAGCACATGTGCATTTCTCAACACATCCTGCATTAGGCTTGTGATATATTGCTACATGTCAAGAGATTTTCCCATCGTTCACAACACACACACCCAGATGAGTTTTAAGAATTCTTCCTACATGCACATGAATGAACTCTATGGTAGAAGAAACCATAAGTTTTGCCTATGGAGGGCTTCTAATTCTTAGGATTTTTCTGTAAAAATCTATTCAAATCCAGAGTCTGAATAAAGAACTCTGCTGGACAATCCAAGAGCTGCAAGAACAACATTTAGCTAAAAGGATCAATGGTCTGCAAAAGAAACCATCCACTAGCATTATGCACCTGGTGGCGATGTGCATCATATGTGAATATATGAGTAAATCCTTTGCCAACTTCTTACTTCTTTCTTAAGAGCTACTTGAGGGGGAAAAAAACAGCTCATTTCAAAGAAGAAAAGGCGAAAGAATCCATCACAAGAGAGTTTACACCTGCATTTGTATTGCAAACTATCTGTACATCTTAGCTGCATCAGATCAAAATTCTGCTCTCCCAATTTATATAAGCAATTAATGCTGAGCATCACTTATTCATGGGGCTCCTTTCTTTGCAAAAAAAAAACAAAACAAAACTGTGTTTCTTCTGCAAGATGTATTACATACAAAGATATAAAAATATTCTATATTCTTCAAATTAATGGAGTTAAGAATACATTAGAGCAGGGGTGTCAAACTCAAGGCCCAAGGCCTGGATCCGGCCCATGGATTGCTTAAACATGGCCCACGGATCTGCCCTGGAAACAGCAAAGGACTGGCCTGCGGTGCCTCTGCCAGTGAAAATAGAGCTCAGGGAGGCCGCACACGAGCCAGCCAGGCTCCATTTTCAGCAGCGACAGCCTCCTGCAGCCCTCTGCCAGTGAAAATGGAGCCCAGGCAGGCCATGCGTGGCCTCCCTGAGCTCCATTTTTGCTGGCAAAGGGCTGCAAGAGGCCGTCGCGGCCAAAAATGGATCCTTGATGAGTGACATCGAGCTGGCCTCGCCCACCCTGACCACAGGTCCAGCCACACACACACACACACACCGCCCCCCCCCCCCGAGTTCAAACACAACCCTGATGCAGCCCTCAATGAAATTGATGTTTGCATTAGAGGGTCTAATTGTTTTTTTTTTAAAAAAATCATCATACTTGACTGTCCAGCCCCAAGAAGATCAACATAAGGAAGAACAAACAGGCCCACAGCTGAGATATAGGCATCATGGTTACTGCTTTGGGGTAAGCAATAAATGCTAGGCCAGGACCTGTCAATCAAACAAAAAGAAGCAAAGCAATGTTCTATTAGCTTAAGATGAGGCACCGGCATCCTTTCAACAGTTATCAGATCACAGTTCCTGTTAAAACTTTATCCCACTGGATATGATGATTGGAGTTGAATGGGAATTCATGCAGAGAATACCGGTTTTCAGCTTCTGCTTTATCAAACATGCTTACTGGATTAAGATAGACAAATACACAGTTATCAGAGACTACCTGTGTTTTCCAACTAGTGCCTTCTGGATATGGGAGACAAAACCAGATAAGCATGGAGAACATCAACAAAATCAGACATATGTGAGTTTCTCTATCCATCTTGTAGAGCAGGGGTCTCCAACCTTGGCAACTTTAAGGCTAGAGGACTTCAACTCCCAGAATTCCCTAGCCAGCTGTTCCAAGTAAAGCTGCCTTTCACAATTGACTGATGGTGATGTTGTCAATGCCAATGGTGTTCAAGTGGTACTCCAGTTGTTTTGGGATTACTCCCAAGGCACCTAGAACTATTGGTACTATCTTTGCATTCCCCTAGCCAGCTGGCTGGGGAATTCTGGGAGTTGAAGTCCTCCAGCCTTAAAGTTGCCAACTTGGAGACCCCTGTTGTAGACAACTTGTATGGATATTCTTTAAGGAAGGCCTCCCCCAATTTAGCACAGGTGACAACTCACAGAATTCAAACCAGCATGGCCCAAACAGAAAACCAGATTGGGAAAGAGAGTCTTATGTTTATGTTATGGCTCCTATTCCTAAAATATAGACCCAGTGGGCACGCCAGCTTAGCTCTGGCGCGCATGTGCATGCCAGACAGCTGATTTTCGGGCCTTCTGGGCCCACCAGAAGTAGGGAAACAGGCTGTTTCCTGCCTCCGGAGGGCCTGGGTGGAGGGGGCAAGGCCCGTTTTTCTTTCTTACCTGGTTCCAGATCCTCTCTGTGTATCTACGGAGGGTGAAAACAGCCTTTCTCACTCCCTCAGAGGCCCTCCGGAGGCCTGAAAGGGCCCATTTCCCAACTTCCGGTGGGACAGGAAGTGACTTTTTTGCTGTCCCCAGGCTCCAGAGACTCCTAGAGAGGCTCCGGAGGGCCTCTGAGGGAGTGGGAAAGGCTGTTTTTGCCCTTTCCAGATGCATAGAGAGGATCTGGAGCCAGGTAAGAAAGAAAAATGGGCCTACTGTGCCATCACGTGCCAGGAGGGGAGGGAGGGGGGTTGCGCACGCAGGGCAGGGCACGTAGAATTATGGATGTGGGCACGCACACACGTGAACCTCCCCTGCCCCCCCTCTCCTGGCACGCAATGGCAAAAAGGTTAGCCATCACTGATATAGACCATAATTTCTATTTAGCTATCTCCTTCTGCAGCCAACAGCTCCTTACCTGATTCAGCTACTTTTGAAATGGGGACACCTTGTTCCTGCGCCATGAAGCCCAAGACAGAGAAGATGGCAAAGCCTGCCGCAAAGCTTGTGGCACTGTTCAGGAAACAGAGCATGAAGGAATCTCTGTGGAAAATTCCAGAAAGAGAGAGAGAGAGATTGTTGTCATTGGATGGTGTTAAAGATATTGTCAGAGTATGCAAGCTGTTCCAAGTAAAGCTGCCTTTCGCAATTGACTGATGGTGATGTTGTCAATGCCAATGGTGTTCAAGTGGTGCTCCACTTGTTTTGGGATTACTCCCAAGGCACTTTAGGACTATTGGAACTACCTTTGCTTTCTTTTGTCACCGTTGCTGTCAGCTTTGGAAGCCATATTAGGCCGGAAGCTTCAATGCTGCCACCTTATTTATTTTTATTTTATTTTAATCAAATTTCTATACCGCCCTACTCCCGAAGGACTCAGGGCGGTGAACAGCCAAGATAAAATACAGATAATACAAATATTAAAAATCCCTTAAAATTATTAAATATTTTGGCCGAAACACAGATTAAAACACCCAATTTATAAAATCATGAATTAAAAAATTTAAAAATTTAAAAGAGGGGAGTTAGGCCAGGCCAGCTTGCTGAAATAGAAAAGTTTTGAGAGCACGGCGAAACGTGCGCAGGTCCGGGATCCTCCGTATCTCTGGGGGGAGCTCGTTCCAGATGGTAGGTGCCCCCACAGAGAAGGCTCTCCCCCTGGGGGCCGCCAGTCGACACTGTTTGGCTGACGGCACCCTGAGGAGCCCCTCTCTATGGGAGCGTACTGGTCGGTGAGAGGCTATTGGTAGCAGAAGGCGGTCTCGTAGATACCCCGGTCCGATGCCATGGAGCGCTCTAAAGGTGGTAACCAAAACCTTGAAGCGCACCCGGAAGACCACCGGGAGCCAGTGCAGCTCGCGCAGGAGGGGGGTCACATGGGAGCGCCACGTCGCTCCCATAACCACCCGCGCGGCCGCATTCTGGACCAGCTGGAGCCTCCGGGTGCTCCTCAAGGGGAGCCCCATGTAGAGAGCATTGCAGTAGTCCTTCTCATGTGTCGGAAAATAGGCGGGGGGGATTAAGGAGAGGGGTTGTTAGTAGACATAATAGCATTCTTCCTGTTGGTCAAGGTCAGGGCGATCCAGCATCTGGAGAAGGAGTGGTCAGGGGGCTGGATTGAGATGGAGCGGACGTTGATTGGAGCATGTGATTGACTGAGGGGAAAGGGGATGGTTTTGGAAGCTTTGACTTACTGAAGGAAAACCTGGGCTTTTCAGATTCGGGTTTTCCCAGATGTGCCAGTTTGCCTATTCTAGTAAAGACAACTTCGGAAAAATGTTTGCTTCCACGTCTTTACTTGGAGTTGGGGTTTTTCTGGAACGCTGACAGTTGTTTTACTTCTATTTCCATGTTTATTTGTTCGCTCTTAATTATTGTTAATTTTTTTGCTTTATTCCCCTTTAACTATTGTTTTTGGAAAGTATTATCTGGGTAAGTTGTTATGCCATTATTGAACAAAAAAGCCTACATGTCAAATAGCTTGCTGGCCTTCACTGTAAAGTATTGTAACAATGAAGACACCAATTTAGCCCACAGTATCTCCACAAAAAAAAACGTGAGTCTGGGGAACGGATTCCAATTAGATTAAAGTAGATATTTTACGCAAATGGAAAAAAAATATGATTCAATATAAGGAGGTTTCGTGAGTGTGTGTTTGTATGTAACCCAGGGGTGAAATCCAGCAGGTTCTGACAGGTTCTGGAGAACCGGTAGTGGAAATTTTGAGTAGTTCAGAGAACCGACAAATGCCACCTCTGGCTGGCCCCAAAGTGGGGAGGGAATGGGGATTTTGCAGTATCCTTCCCCTGGAGTGGGGAGGAAATGGGGATTTTGCAGTATCCTCCCCCTGCCGTGCCCACCAAGCCACACCCACAGAACCGGTAGTAAAAAAAAATTGGATTTCACCACTGATGTAAGCATATGAGAGGCAGGGAAAGTCCGTAGACACACAGATACATATGTGTATTTAAAGTATATTTTCTTAGATATTTTGATCATTGAAGTAGAAGAAATCCATGCAAAGAACGCAAATATAAAATCATGTCTTGTTGTTAGAATGTCTTCACAGAACATATAAAATATATTAAAGGATATTATACACATAGACTAGAGATAAATTTCATTTCATTTCATTTATTCGAATTTCTATACCGCCCTTCTCCTTTCGGACTCAGGGCGGTGAACAGCCAGATAAAAAACATCTATACAAACATCACAGTTAAAATAAAGTTAAAATAATTTATAAATTTGGCCCATAATTTAAAACTTGTCAATTAAAATAAATATTAAAATTTTAAAACTAACCCTAAAATCAGGACAGACCGGCTAGCTGAAAAAAATGAGTTTTTAGGGCCCGACGAAAAATCCGGAGGTCGGAGATCACTCGTATCTCTGGGGGTAGATTGTTCCATAGGGTAGGTGCCACCACAGAGAAGGCTCTCCTCCTGGGGGTCGTCAGCCGGCATTGTCTGGCCGACGGCACCCTGAGGAGGCCCTCTCTGTGGGAGCGAACCGGCCGGTGGGAGGCTATTGGTGGCAGAAGGCGGTCCCGTAAGTACCCTGGCCCTAAGCCATGGAGCGCTTTAAAGGTGATCACCAACACCTTGAAGCGCACCCGGAAGTCCACCGGAAGCCAATGCAGCTCGCGCAGGAGAGGAGTCACACGGGAGCGCCCCGTCACTCCCATAATCCCCCGCGCAGCCGCATTCTGCACCAGTTGGAGCCTCCGGGTGCACCCCAAGGGGAGCCCCATGTAGAGAGCGTTACAATAGTCCAGACGAGAAGTGACGAGTGCTTGAGTGACCGTGCGTAGGGAGTCCCGGTCCAGAAAGGGGCGCAACTGGCGTATCAGGCGAACCTGACAAAAAGCCCCCCTGGCCACGGCTGTCATATGCCCTTCTAAGGACAGCCGCGCATCCAGGAGGACACCCAAGTTGCGGGCCCTCTCTGTGGGGGCCAATGATTCGCCCCCAATAACCAGCGATGGCGTCAGCTGGCTATACCGGGACGCCGGCAGCCACAGCCACTCGGTCTTGGAAGGGTTGAGTCGAAGCCTGTTTCTCCCCATCCAGACCCGCACGGCCTCCAGGCACTGGGACATCACTTCCAAGGCATCATTGGGATGGCCTGGGGTGGAAATGTACAGCTGAGTGTCATCAGCGTACTGATGGAACTCCACCCCAAAACCACGGATGATTTCACCCAGCAGCTTCACATAAATGTTGAACAGGAGGGGCGAGAGGACCGACCCTTGCGGCACCCCACAAACAAGGCGCCTTGGGGTCGACCGCTGCCCCCCTGTCAACACAGATTGCGACCGGTCGGAGAGATAGGAGGAGAACCACCGCAAAACAGTGCCCCCCACTCCCAGTCCCTCCAGCTGGCGCAACATGATACCATGGTCGATGGTATCAAAAGCCGCTGAGAGGTCTAATAGGACCAGGATAGAGGAATAACCCCTATCCCGGGCCCTCCAGAGATCATCCACCAACGCGACCAATGCCGTTTCCGTGCTGTACCCAGGTCTGAAGCCGGACTGGAGCGGATCCAGATAGACAGCTTCATCCAGGTACTGGGGGAGCTGTCGCGCCACCACACTCTCAACAACCTTCGCAATAAAGCGAAGGTTGGAGACTGGACGATAGTTAGCCAAAATAGCCGGATCCAGGGATGGCTTCTTGAGGAGAGGCCTCACCACCGCCTCTTTCAAGGTGGCCGGCAGGACACCCTCGCTCAAAGAAGTGTTAATAATCCCCTGGAGCCAGCCTCGTGTAACCTCCCGGGAAGCCAGCACCAACCAGGAGGGACACGGGTCCAATAAACATGTGGTTGCGTTCAGTCGTCCCAAGATCCTGTCCACGTCCTCGGGAGCCACAGGATCGAACTCCTCCCAGATAACACTCTCAAGGCCTGCCTCAGTCATCTCGTCTGAACTAACCCAGTCGGCGGCCAAGTCTTCCTGAATCTGAGTTATTTTATCATCCAGATACTGTACAAAATCCTCAGCTCGGCCCTGCAAGGGGTCCTCCCGCGCTCCCAGATGGAGGAGGGAGCGGGTCACCCTAAACAGGGTGGCTGGGCGGTTATCTGATGACGCGATAAGAGCGGAAAAATAGCTAGATTTCGCCGCTTTTATCGCCACTAGGTAGGTCTTAATATGAGACCTTACCAGTGTCAAGTCAGACTCGGAACGACTGGCCCTCCAACTGCTCTCTAGGCGTCTTTTCCGGCGCTTCATCTCCCTCAGCTCCTCGGAAAACCAAGGAGCTAAGTGAGTTCGGTGCCGGGTCAGAGGCCGCAAAGGCACGACCCGGTCCAAAGCCCCGGCAGCCGCCCTATCCCAGGCGGCCACCAGGTCATCAGCCGAGTCATGAGCTAGAGTCTCAGGAAATGGCCCAAGCTCCATCTGGAACCTATCAGGGTCCATCAGGCACCTGGGGCGGAACCACCTGGTCGGTTCCGCCTCCCTGCGACGGGGTACGGCGGTCAGAAAGTCAAGTCGAAGGAGCGAGTGGTCAGACCATGACAAGGGTTCGATATCTACATCCCCTATATCAAGGCCACTCAACCACTGACCAGAGATAAAAACTAAGTCCAGAGTGTGTCCCCCCATATGAGTAGGGCCGTGAATTACTTGGGTCAGGTCCATGGCCGTCATGGAAGCCATGAACTCCCGAGCTACCTCAGATGTTTCACTGAGGGATGGCAGGTTGAAATCCCCCATGACCACAAGTCTGGGGGTATCAGCCGCCACCTCGGCTATAACATTGAGGAGCTCGGGCAGGGTCATTGTCACGTGGCAGGGAGCCAGGTACGTGATCAACAGACCCATCTGCGCCCCACGACCCCACTTCACAAAAAGGGACTCACATCCGGCTATCTGAGGTACAGTGGTCTCCCTCGGATCAAGACCTTCTTTTAGAATGACCGCCACCCCCCCCGCCCCTGCCCTGAGCTCTCGGCTGATGAAATATCGAAGTATCTCTCTCTTTGTGTGTGTGTACATGTTTGTGTGTCTATATCTATATATTTACAGAAATGAGTAAATAGTTGTTATATGAAGCAGGCAGCAGGATAGAAGATAAACTGCAATGATTTCAACCATGGTGAAAGATCCTGCGTTTCAGAAGAATTGTCAGACTACAGGGAAATATATATTAAAGAATCCAGTGGATCACGAACACAGGTGGTCAATACACAATGACTGATACTACAAAACTCTAAAAGTCTGCAGAAATTAAAACTGGTGTTTTTACTTCTACCTGTAACAATTGTTGTTATATTTGTTGTAGCTGCCAAGAGCCGTCAAGCATCCTTGGCAAATGGCATATGAAAAGAAGATCTGAGTACCTGCATCCATCCATACCTGAAACAAGAAAAGGACAATAATTCTACAGTCAGGAGGTACAGTAGATCATCAAGAAGAACATGTTAACAGGTAAATGCCATCCCTAGAAAAAAGAAGAGAAGACGTTGAAGTGGAAACAGATGTCCTTGGTTGAAAAATTCACAAATATGGTAGCTGGATCCACCAAATAGAGAGGAATTTCCTACATAGGAAAAAGATCAGGGCAGATCTATTTAAATATTAAAGTATAGGTGCATCACACTGAAAAAAATGCATATTGCTGAATTCATGTGCTTTTCTAGTAATAACATATGGCTGTGAAAGTGGAACCATAAGAAAGACTTAATGAAGGAAAATGGATGCCTTTGAATCCTGGTGCTGGAAAATCTGTTGAGAATACTTTGGACTGTCTTTGAAGAGGAACAAATAATTCAATATTAGATGAAATAAAACCAGACTGCTCACTAGAAGCATTAATAATGAAGCGAAAGCTTAAAAATTGTGCATACGCAATGCAAAGGCAAGAGTAACTACTGTAGTGAAGATCCCCAAGGCTTAGAAAAATTGAAGTCAATGGAAAAAGAAGTCAACAGAAGATAAAGGGGGCTGCTACTATCACTGATGATACAAGCAGGAACTTACAAGAACTCAAAGATGCAGTTACATTGGACCATGAAGAGTTGGAAGTGATGAAACAAGTGATCAAATCAAAGGGTGCATCACTGAAAAATTCACAAATTATACATGTATAAATTGAAATCTAAAACCTTTTATATCAATGTGAAAATTGTTCTGACCTAGTCTCCCTTAAAAAGCAGGAAGCAGAGTCTTGCTCCTGGCAAAACCCCTTTTATATACACGACTATGAATTCCTTTCATTCACAGTCAGCAAGGCCTGGCAAACAATCTTTTCAGAAGAATATTTATCAACACAAACCTTATCTCACTTGGAAAGCTGCCAGATAACTAGTTTCCAAATGCAGTGCAAGGCAAAACTTGGCACAGTCTCTGGGAGTCAGGGACAGATCTTCCCATTCTTGAAACAACCAAACAAACAAATTGTTTCCTACAAAAGCCCACTCCCCATTTGCTCCTCTTTTGTTTCCTATGGGAGGGGCCAATCACCTCCAAGGTGTGGCTTTACTCCTAAATCGACCCTGCTTTCTTAGTTCTTCTTGTCTTCTGGCAGCTCTGCGCATGCGCACACTGGGAACAGGCTCCAGCTGTTCCTCTGCCTCACTGCTGTCTAGCTCCCTCGTTGCCTCCGATGCAAAGCCCGCGTCCGAGCTTTCCCCAGCCCCCAGGACTGGCTCACGTTCCTCCCCAAACTCCTCACTGCCAGACTCTGCTACCAGCTCTGCTGGCCACTGGCAGGCCACCACAAAAATAACTTACTTTGCAAATCTCCACAAAAGATTCTGAATAAATTTCTCTCACTCAGATCCTTTTGTCTAATAAAATAGTTTTTATCCTTTGTACTCCTTATAGTAGTACAAAGTCCAAAGATGGGGCACGAGACAAGACAAAAGCAACAACCTTTTCCAAACTGGTGGGCTGAAAAGCTGCAGGACTTCCATAATTGAAGTAGTCATTGTCTACGTTGTCCAGAAAATATGGGAGCTGAAGTCCAACACATGTCATGTGGAAAATATTGAGTTGCAGAAGAAATAAACAATTGTATTTTCATGAACACACACATTCTTGAAATACTCGATAGAGCCTCTAAATAGTCTGAAACTAGACTAGCCAAGAAGGCTGCCTCTCTAATGTAAACTTTCCTATATACTCAATCAATATTACATTTTCTAGGTTTAGCTATGTCATTCCAGGGTCAGAAGTCTAGCAAGAGAATGTGTGAGATGATAAAATACCCAACAATAGCAAAAATAAAACCAGCAAAAATAGCACTTTTGTTATTGTTTTAATATTTACAAATATTAATTTGTATTCATATTAAAAATATTGATTCTGTAAACTGCCTTGTGATATCTCTAAGAATTAAATATAAATTTAACAATAATAATAATATTTGGCAGATTGATGCCATACTTAGAAAATCTGAGCATTGACAAAATTTCTATCTGTCGATTGCAAAAGGACACATTGCTTGGATCCGCACCTATACTACACCGATACATCACAACATCCTAAATTCTAGGGAAGAACTCAATACATATGAAGGGCAATACCAGCTAAAGAACTGACAGCAATGATTTCACACTGTTGTATATATAATAATAACAAGCAACCATTTATATATTTGAGGACTACTTCATTTGAATGTGTGTACTGGTTTTTGGCTGGTTGGTTTCGTTTTTGTTTTGTTTTTTAATTTTAGTTTGATTTAGATTTATAAGTATTTTATTGTTATTTTATTTGTTTTAATATTTATTGATTTAATAAATGTATGTGCTGCTCATCTCTCCAATAGGTTAACTCTAGGGAGATGGGAGCAGTGGTAGGATTCAAATAATTTAACAACCGCTTCTCTGCCCTAATGACCGGTTGGGTGGGCATGGACATGGTGGGCATGGCCAGGGGGTGTGACTGACAGCACTTGACCTTGTGCACCCCCTGGGAGCAAAAATGGGCCATGGGGGAATGCAACACTCACCCACCCCCGTGCCCCATTTGGGGGGTAGTAGGCTACCCTGAAGCCTCCTGGGGACGAAAACAGGTCATGGGGGGGGCACACCACACCCTGCGCCCCATTTTGGGCCCAGGAGACCTCCCTACACTTACCTGAGAGCCAAAATGGGGCATGTGGGGACTCCTGGAAAGGGCAGGGTGGGAAGGGGCGGGGCCAGACAGCAATTTAACTACCAGTTCGCCTGAACTGGCCCGAACCAGCTGAATTCCACCACTGGATGGGAGGTATCTTTTGCTTGTGGTGAATTATCTTTTGGCGTGAGTCAAACTCATTATTTGACTCAAAAAGAAAGTAAAAATTTTCTCAATAATAAGGGTGTCAGCGTTCTTCAAATCCTTCAAAGGGATTTAGTAGGCAAAAGTTCAAGCTTCTCCTCTCTTTATATATGTCAGTACTGGGACGCTGACAAAGGGATTAAAAACATGATCAGCTGAACCTTCCTCAATTCAAAATGAGCAGTGAAACACAAATTGCATCCAGTTTAAAGTAAATTGTAGTAAAGAAAATTTAAAGACACAGAATTCTGTCTGCACCCTAAGAAATCTTTTTGCTGGGTTTCTCTTGCTAGGAACACCAGTCCCTCGGGGGAACTTTGGATATTAGACATGAGAAACTTGAACCAGTTCCCAGTCAATTGGAAGAGACATTATCTTTCTCTTGCCAAATCATTTTCAATTAGGACATAGCGAAACCATCTGTCAGATGTTGAAAATTTAATAGAAGAAACGGCAGTGCTGTGCCTTAACTGGTAGTGACCAGGTATATCTGTACCTGTGTGAATCCTTCAGTGAAGCTGGAGCTGCTTTTTAGGAAAGGTCCTTTGCCTTTACAATGGCATGCTTGGACCTGCCTTTCGAAGATTAAGTTTTCGCTAAGTCATGGGTGTCCAACTCACCACACCACGTTGCCATCGTGTGATGTTTCACAATGTTTTTCCCCTTCATGGAGCTGGGGTGGGCGTGGTCTGTGCATGACACATCCAGCCCATGGGCTGCCAGTTTGATGGAATGGGACTTTTCAGCTCCTACCATTGGCCGCACCTGCTTCTCCGCCAGGTCCCACCTCCACTCATTAACCTCTAGCTTTTCTCCTCAGGTGGCCTACCCTCACCATTTGCCAAGGATAGGAGCCATTTGCCAAGGATAGAAGCCATTCGCCAAGGGTAGAAGCCACACCCCCACCCATTCACGGCCAAGGGTAGAACCCAAAAAGTCCTAGATCCCCAGTTGATATCCCTGCCCTAAGTGACTAAAACAGCTTTGTCTAGGGCCGTGATGGTGAACCTATGGCACACATGCCAGAGGTGGCACACAGAGCCCTCTCTGTGGTTATCAGATTTCTGAGGTGTGCATGTGCCAGCCTGCCGGTCGTCAGGTTTCTGAGGTATGATGTGCACCAGCCAGCTGGTTGTCGGATTTCTGGCACTTTGGTGCATACATGCGCATGCGTGCACCTTGCGGGTTGGGCACTCTGTGCCTAAAAGGTTCACCATCACTGGTCTAGGATCTAGCAACACACAGCACAGATGAATAATGACAAGCACAGTAGTCCAACATGATATGTACATCCAGGTTGGAGAAGTCCTCTAAAATACACTTGGGAACACTGTTCACGCTAGCTGGGTTTGCTAGAAATTCGAATTCAGCCCTACCTCCAGGACCGCAAGTTCTCTGCCTCTAGTATTAAGCCCTGTTCAGAGATTCCTACTTCCATCCCTCACTCCTTATTATAGCACAGTCTCTCTGAAGGATTCTCCAGGCCAGCTCTCTTCTGTTTTATATGGGCTGTTAGGCTGGGCAAATACGGTGGTGGCTTTGAAATAACTTTTCTGTGATGATATGCCTAGTAACCTCATTTATTTGTTTGGATTTTTTCATTAGAGTTCCATGGTACGCTGTGACTGTTGGATTGTTTCAAAGATTACAAAACATATTGAAGAATTGCTAGCGCCCAGGTTGAATGTTTCCAAGTTATTCAGAGTGCTACCATGGGAGAGCTCTTAATGTATGTGTTGCAATTTTCCCCAACGTAGCAATTTCCAGATGCATCAGACCATAACGCTCATCATCCCCAGCTACCAGCACAACGGTGGCTAGGGACAACAGGTGTTTAAGCCAATGCACCTGGAGAGGACCCAAAAGGGAAAGTGATAGATGGTATTTTATGCTTTCATGTGCATTTTGTTTGACTGGATTTATTAGGTCACGCTTAAGATGTTATATTACTGACAATCCCTCAGGTAAGCAGTTAAGAGTAAGCATGTCAGATAAATATTTCAAAGAGTTCTTTTCAAGCAAATGGTGCAATCATCCAGGAAGGAATTTGTTGCAACAGGAATGAGCATGCAATCATCCACAGGGTCTGCTAGAATTCTCTTGAAAGATTCTTCTGCTTAAACATAGGCTTTTAAAAGTGAATACTTGGAAAAATTGTATGCAAAACCTGTATATCTTAGGAAAAGATAGGCACAAAATACACATATAGCAGGCAAAAATCAATACAAATTATCCTATGTGAAGGTTTGCATAAATTTGTAGATGATGCAAAACTTTGAGAGAAAGGAGTAACACTGAATAAATGACAATAACTAAATGTAGACTAGTTTATGCTCCTTATATTAGTTAGGAAGGAGCTCTGATCCTACGAAATTCAGCTGCCCCTATTTTATAAAACTCTAAGGACATCAAAAATCAGTTTGACCTGGCCAATAGGTCATCATTTATTTATTAGTCCAATTTATATGCCGCCCTTCTCCGTAGACTCAGGGCGGCTTACAATGCATTATAGCAATAGCCTGCATACTTTTTTGTATATACCTGCTTATTAGGGCTTTCGGGCCCACCAAGTGTTCTATACAAAGTTGACTTACTGCCCCCACAATCCGGGTCCTCAATTTACCTACCTCGAAAGGATGGAAGGCTGAGTCAACCTTGAGCCTGGTGAGATTCAAACTTGCACTAATTGCAGGCAGCTGGCAGCTAAGTGCTAGCACTTAACAGCACTTTCATCCATTTAGTCATTTCTTTAAAGCATCCACATCTTTTTCCCTGGTCGTTGTACAAGCCTGAAAAATGCCTCTGCTTTAAAAGTCACTTAGCTTTAGTAACTTGTGCTTTAGTAAAGCTGCAATGACTCTTTCAGGTTTGTGCAGGAGTACTGTGTCCATGAAAAGCTAGAAGCACATCTGCCAAATCCATTTGAAACGTGCATGATCTGCCTATTGAAATGCAATAGAAGTTACAACTCACCTGAGGATCAGCCAATCTGGAAATGTCTGGGTTTAAGTAGAATATAATTCCATCTAAAGCCCCAGGGAGAGTGACTCCTCGAATTAGCAGCACGATCAACATTAGGTAAGGGAAAGTGGCAGTGAAGTAGACTACCTGGGAATAAAACAAAGATCATTAAAACTAGCCATGACAGGGGTGAAATCCAGCAGGTTCTGACAGGTTCTGGAGAACCGGTTGTGGAAATTTTGAGTAGTTCAGAGAACCGGCAAATACCACCTCTGGCTGGCCCCAGAGTGGGGTGGGAATGGAGATTTTCATTATCCTTCCCCCAGGAGTGGGGACGGAATGGAGATTTTGCAGTATCCTTCCCCTGGAGTGGGGTGGGAATGGAGATTTTATAGTATCCTTCCCCTGCCAGTAGTAAAAAAAATTGGATTTCACCACTGAGCCAAAACCCCTGGCCTTCAGAGCTATTAACAGACACCAGAAGAAGAACAGGGCAGACAACCTCTGGCCCCAAAAACTTTCAACCCATTGCTACAACTCAAGTGTCTTGACCACAACTTCAGAAAAATCAAAATAATCTAAAAAAAATCCCAACCAACCACTCCGTCACGCACACAACTGCCAGTTGGATGCAAAAAATTTGTAGGGAACAACCTAAAATATGCATAGCATCAACTAAAAACGAAATGGGTAAAAAAATCCTAGCCCAAAGTAATAATAATAATAACTTTATTGTCATTATATGTGTATACACAGTATACCCATACAACAAAATTCACTTAACACCCAAAGACCAGGTCCAACACACATAACAATCTCCAAACACACCCACACCCACCACAAATTTCCCGCCCCTAAACCACCCAAACATTCACACAACAGACCAAGTAATGCTGTCCAACAGCTCACTGATGGTGGCCCTTTAGTTCATTGTTGAGTGCAATTATAGCTCTGGGATAAAACTATTCAGAAGACCGTGTGGTCCGAGTTTTAATTGTTCTGTATCTTCTGCCAGAAGGCAACAGTCCAAAAAGATTGTAAGCAGGATGGGAAGAATCTCTGAGAATGTTATGCAACTTCCTCAAACAGTGAGATTCCAAGATGTCATCCAGGGCTGGTAGCTGGTGATATTCTGGGCAGTTTTAACGATTCTCTGTAGAGCCTTTTTGTTCGCTACAGAGCTGCTCCCGTACCATGCAAGAATGCATAATGCATATGATTTGGCTTCAATTAACTTGCACTATCACATCATCTTCAGCAGGTTAATACTAAAAGGCAGATATTATTCACCACTTTAATATCTTCATTGTCAGTTCTGAGGCTGGTTATTCTATCTGTTGTCAATAGTTTAGTCTCCTTTGTGTGCTTAATTTTAGTCCCTTTTTTCATTGTGCTGCTTTACTTTTATTACCAGCGGGTGCAGGACATTTGCATTTTAGGCTATATAGGTTTCTCATGAGGACAATGAGATGTTCTGATTTTTTTAAAAGCAGAGTCTACAACTGAATGTGATCCATGCAATCAATTGCCTTTTTATAATCAATGAAGCACATAATGACTTTTTTTTTTCGTATTCTTTGGCTTTCTCATTTATCCAGTTGCATTAGAAATGACATGCCACATTATTCCGTCTTTTCTAAAGCCACTTTGAACATCTGTCATCTCTTTTTCCATGCAAGGCTTGAATCTGTTTTGGATTATCCTATTATTTTTCTAATATGTGAAATTAAGAATACTGTTAACACCCTGTTAAGTCTCCCTTTTTTTGATATTGGAATGTAGATTGACCTCTTTCAATCTGTTAGCCAATATGTCATCTTCCAAATTTGCTGGCATAGCTTTTTAGAACATTTACTATTCCTTCTTCTATTGCTTGCCAGGTTTCTACGGGCAGAATGGGACAACTTGCTGAGGCCAACTCATTGCGGCCAACTCGCCACAGCCAACTCGCCATGTCCAACTCACCACAGCCAGCTTGCCGCAGCCAACTCGCCACTGTCAACTTCTTGAGGGATAACTCACCATGGCCAATTCGTTGTGAGACGACTTCCCGTGGGACAATTTAACAATTCAATTTAATTATTTAAAATGAATAAATAAAAAATATTTTAATTTTTGTCATCCACATTTCATTTTGTGCCTCCTTTTGCATCCTTTCTTTTAATGATACTAGCCCACCATTTCTTTGATACTAGTGTAACTCTTCTCTTGCAGCAAGTTATACTGTGGTGAGTTGGCTATGCATAGTTGTTCCGTGGCAAGTTGGCCGCAGCTTGTGTGAGCAGCGTGGTGGCCTAGAGATGAAGACACTCGCCTCCCACTCAGAAGGTTCAGAGTTCAATCCTAGGCAGTGGTGAATGTTTCTCTATTAGGGCGCAAAGAAAAAATATCTGCTGTGAACTCTACATAGACGTCAGGAACAGCATCCGGTCAGTAAATTCTCAGCTCCATTCAGTCGCCCCAACTCCACCTTTAATCCACAAAGGGATTAAAGGGTTGTTAAAAGAAAAAAAAAATAAGACACTGTCAAGCAATGTGCTTCATCACCCTCCACTGAATTTGATTCTGGTCAGATTTGAGTAAGAAGGAAGGAAGGAATAAAAGGAATTAATAACAGTATTTCAGAGCATATGGCACAGTTCAAATAATAAATGAATGAAATGAATGAATGAATGAACGTTGCCATGTGAAGGTCTCTGTCCTTCCAAAAGAAATAGCACAACCTATTTTAAATTATGGTAGTGCAGCAGCTTGGGTTTTCCAGCCTACAACAAGAGTATGATGGAACTGACAGAATGGTGAAATATCCAGTGTTGTAACAGCAGTACATGATGCAAGTACATTTTGAAATCCATATAATGATCTCTGTGTTCTCTTGGAATCAATAAAAGCATGTTCTTTTCCCTGAATAGTATTCACTTGCATTTTCTTAATTCAATGTAACTTTAATGCAATGCTAATTTAATCAAACCGATGCTTTCTATTACCACTGGATCCTATAATGTAAGTAGCCAAGTGGGAATATATTTATATTCCACACTATGTGTTTTGGCTTTCAATTAAGGAATATCAGTTAAGATCTTGAATTTGCCTTGTCTGATTTATATTCCTCATTTCTATCCTGGCAAATACCAATGTGTCTTAACAAAAAATGTTAAATGAAATTGAATATTAAAAATTTAAAAACACAGATTAATATGAATAATTCGCAGGGTGTTGTTGTTTTTTTAAATTGGGAAAGTGGAGACCCAATGCAACTTCCAAGAAATGTGTGTCATAATCTGGGGGGCAAATGCAAGAGAAGACAACTGTATTTCCTGCTTGCCAAAATGATGGGCCTCTAGCGATGATGGGAGTACTGTCTTTTAATAATCAGACACTTCCTAACTGCAAATGTGCTCCTAACCATTCATAGCTTTAAAAATTAACACCGTCAACTTTAATTCTGCCTAGTAGGAATTGGCAACCAATGCCACTTAGGGATTGGTTAGCAGTGTAGCTGTGCATTTTACAGCAACTGCAACTTCCTCATACTTTTCAAGAAGAGACCCAGTTGATCTATTTGCAGTAGTCAAGTTGGCATACAATCAAAGCATGAACAAATATTGCCCAAGCCAACAAGTTCAGATCCAGTTTCCTCTTTATCTACAACACCTCTCTCTTTTCTAGAGGTAACGTCAGCCTGTTTTTCTCATCTAGCCCATTATTAACTTAGGCAACGTTCAAAAGTATGAAGGCTTCCCTGAAATTGAGTGGAATGATGTAATATTCCAGGTGACCTCCTCCAGCCTAGACTATTAACCTATGATGTTCCGTAGAACATCAGAGGTTAACAATCTAAAGATTAAACAATAGTTTCCCAATGTTACCTCTAAAAAGGGCCCCAACAGGAAGGTAAGGAATTATTGTTAACAATGTTCCTTAAACCCAATCTCACAAATGGACTAGATGTACCCTGTTTCCCCCAAAATAAGACCTCCCCTGATAATAAGCCCAATCGGGCTTTTGAGTGCATTGCAATAAGGCCAAGCGCTTATTTCAGGGTTCAAAAAAAATATAAGACAGGGTCTTATTTTTGGGGAAACACAGTATTATCAATAATAGTAAGTTTCTAATATTGGCTACTTCAATGGTTCTGGGAAATCCAGAAGCAGGAGGATTCTTCTGCCTCTGATTTCTAACAGCTAGTAAAACCTAGAATAAGTTGGTTCTACAGGAAGTTTACAAAAGTTGAACAAGACTATTGATACCTCAAATGCTGGTATACCTGCACTCCATGAACTTTCCTATGTAGTAACTATTGTCGCCTCCTACTGAAAAAATTCTCACAAGTGAATGCTATTCTTGAAATTAATGTAGGTCCAAGCTACAGTTTTTGATCAGGGAATGTGACCCAAGTATGGACTAGATCAATTTTCCCAACCTGGAGTCTTTTGCATATGTTGGATTACAGTTCCTATCACTCTGTACTACGCTATTGGCTGTCATGGGATTTGTAATCTGAAATATCTGAAGGTACAAAATTGAAGTTTGATTGTGATTTATTTATTTATTTATTTGGTTCAATTTATATGCCGCCCTTCTCCGGAGACTCAGGGCGGCTTACAATGCGTTAAGCAATAGCCTTCATACTTTTGTATATACCTGCTTAGTAGGGCTTTCGGGCCCCCCAAGCGGTGTTCTTTTTTATACAAAGTCAGCTTATTGCCCCCACAATCCGGGTCCTCATTTTACCTACCTCGAAAGGATGGAAGGCCGAGTCAACCTTGAGCCTGGTGAGATTCGAACTTGCAGTAATTGCAAGCAGCTGGTACTACTTAACAGCACTTTAGTCTGCTGTGCCACCAAGGCAGTTATTGCTATAAGAATTATGGAAAGGACTCTAATTTGACCTTTTTCTCAGGTCTTAATACCCACTAAAATGGATCAAATTGTTTCCAATATTCCTCCTCCACATAGACATGCATATATTCCATGCATACTTTCATCCTGCTACTCTCTGATGCAAAAAGACTGACAGGACAGAGCAAAGCAAAGCAATTTAAGCATTAACCAAGCAAAGAGTAACTCCTACTTTGCCAGTGGACTTGACTCCTTTCCAGATGCAGAAATAGCAGATGATCCAGGCCAGCAAGAGGCAGAGAGCCAACTCCCAGCGCACAGTGCCCAGATCGTGAAGACCTTCTGTTATTTTCAGTGTTCGCCTCCTGAGAGGACAGATGAAAAGATGGGGGAGGTGAGGCATCTTTCTGCCAGCTCCTATTAACCCTTCATACCTGCTTCCTTGATAGCTTTTCCTCACTAAAGGTCTTGAGTTGGCCATTGCAGGTTAGACACAACAGTATCTGTCAGCCCAGGGGTGTCAAACTCAATTTCACGGAGGGCCGAATTAGTGTCGTGTTTGACCTTGGGGGGGGGGGGTTGTGGCCAGCTCGACATCACTTTGTGGCCAGCTCGACATCATTTGTGTCGGGGGTACCTGTGGTGGCCTGAGTGCTCTGCCAGTGAAAACAGGCTCCCGAGCTCCATTTTCGGCTGCAATGGCCGCCTGCAATCTTCTGCCAGTGAAAACAGAACTCGGGAAGGCTGCATGCAGGCCTCCCAAGCTCCGTTTTTGCTGGCAGAGGCACCGCGGGCCAGTCCTTCATTATTTCCAGGACAGCCCCATGGGCAAGATTTAAGCACCCTGTGGGCCACATCCAGCCCCCGGGCCGTTAGTTTGACACCCCTATGTTAGCCTTTCAAAGTCCTCAAGCCCAAAAGCACAAACTATTATTAACACTTATTGTAAGCTAACAGAATCTTGCAAGTTTGAAAGTACTTTTCCTTCTTTTACTTTTCAGAAAAGGGTCCCTAATGAGATGTCCCCATTCCAACTATCCTTGTGTGGGCTGAGATACCTTATGCATGATTATTGTCAAGGCTGTGGCTCTTCCTCCTGTCTCCCAAGGTCATTCTCACAAACCATTCCTCAATCTTATCAGAATAATGATAGTGCTGGTTATCCTTGCTATCCAGACTAAAGGCTACAAACTGTACAGTCTTTATTGGTGACAAGAGTGTTGAGGGAGAGAGAAAATATGTTGACGATACTGATAAGCTTATGGATAGACAATGGTGTGTATTTCCCACTTGCCTTCATAAAATTTAGCCACTTTCCCCAGAAATTAATCAATGACTTAATTAGGTTTGAGTTGATGACATGTATGTTCCTCCTCAAAAAGACAGTGGGGGTGGGAAAAAGCAGCATAATATTTATACAGTATAGTTTAGCACTATGATTCAACATGAAAAACTGGTCAATTTTTGCAATATAGATACTTTTTGCAATAAAAACTGCAAGTGCAGAAAGCCCTAATCCTATGAAGTATTTCATTTAGAGCCTACTGCTATTATCATGTCACCATCAGGTTGCTTTCCTGCTGATTGTTTACCTTCTCTTATTAACCTAAATATTTGGATTTCTCTCTCTGCTATTCTCAAAATAGCCTCCTTGCCCAGCCATCATACTGCAACTGCAGTGATATCTGAGTTCGGGATGAAACGTAAGATAAAAATGTGACAAATAAATATATAAGAAAGTCTACCAACAATTTACAGTACATGCCTCACATTATTTTAGAGGCTATATTTTTGAGAAGATGCTGTCTGGATGTTTAGGACGGTAAAGAAATCTGGTAGGAAGAGGGAAAAAGCAACCATCAATTGCAGATGATGTGGAATGCAGTGCTGCCATCTTGATATTTTTTTTAACCATCCCCGCAGACACCCCTGGGATGGTGGATATGCTGTAGATGTATGCAATGCCTGCTTTTTCTGTAGGCCTCACTACTTCAAAAACCTGAGGATGAACCCCATGTTTTCTCCACCTGCAGCCTATGAATTTCCTTCCCTTTGGACTTCAGCAAGGCCAAATCTACATATATTCCCTCTAAATCCTAGGGAAGGGATTTAAGGAAAGGAAATAAATAACCCGAACAATTGAAATACGTACTCCCAAAACTCGATAACTGGAGAAGTGGCATTAGTATTATTCACAGAATCGGAGACATTCAGAACATCCACACAGTATTCTGCCAGGAGAAAAAGAGACACATGTAAGAGTAGGAAGAGATCTTGAAGGTCAACTGCTCCAATCCCATAATCAGTACAAATCTCCACGCGCTTAGAACATCCATTCAGAATCCAAACTATCTGGTGTGGTACAGCAACCAAATAGGACAGGTACGGACACCAACGGATAGTTAAGACCAGGGATGAAATCCAGCAGGTTCTGACAGGTTCTGGAGAATGGGTAGTGGACATTTTGAGTAGTTCAGAGAACCGGCAAATACCACTTCTGGCTGGTCCCAGAGTGGGGTGGAAATGGAGATTTTGTAATATCCTTCCCCCAGGAGTGGGGAGGGAATGGGGATTTTGCAGTATCCTTCCCCTATCACATTAACCAAGCCACGCCCACAGAACCGGTAGTAAAAAAATTGTATTTTACCACTGGTTAAGACTGCAGAAAAAACATTGCAACCAGCCTGTTTTCCATAGAAGACCTGTATATTGCATCATCAGAGGCTGATTTTTTTACTTTTAAAAGCATTTTTTCAGCCGAAGAGGTTGTAGAAAAAATGTTTTAAAAAAAAAAAGCCTCTGATGATTGCGCAGCTTAGCTGGGCATGGGGGAGGTAGGGATTTTTGCTACTGGTTCGCCGAACCACCCGCCGCCATCGCTACCAGATTGGGCAATCCGGTCCGAACCGGGAGCATTTCACCCCTGCCTTAACCCATTTGAAAATCTATGGAACCAACTAAAGAAACTTGCTAGTCAGAAGTGACCCAGCAATAAAACCCAGTTAATAGAAGCAATCATTCTTGGTTTCACATTATAACAGCTGCAGAACTAAAAGACTTCGTTCACTCCATGGGAAGATGTTGTAAGGTTGTAATTCATGCTAAAGGTTACCCAACTAAGGATTAACTGATGTGATAATTTTTGTATATCTCATTCTTTCTATGGTGATCATTTTTGTATATCTCTTTTTTCTATGGGTTTCATTTTTATTCTTTATACTGTAACTGCTATTCTAATAGCAAATCCTTCATAAAAGTTATTGCATTACATTCTTGATTAAATTATCTTTCCATTGATATATAATTTTATGGTACTACTCCAAAAAAAAAAGGTGGTGTTATTAGCTAGTTTTAGAAAATACACTTTTCCCAAAAAGTTTCCACAATTTTGGCCACTACTGTACTGTGGCTGTAATATTATTACTTATACTTATTATCTTCTTTACTCCCCCTTTTATTGGCTGTATTATTATTATTATTTTATTTTATTTTATTTTATTTTATTTTATTTTATTTTATTTTATTTTATTTTATTTTATTTTATTTTATTTTATTTATTAGATTTCTATACCGCCCTACTCCCGAAGGACTCAGGGCGGTGCACAGCCAAACAATAAAAACACATACAATACAAAATTTAAAAAATAGAATAAAATCAAATTAAATAATTTTGGCCCCGACAAATTTAAAACCCCAAACTTTTAAAACCAATTTAAAATTGAATATATAAATACTAAAAGATATTTAAAATTTTAAAAATCTTTTATAAAAGAGGGGGAAAATTAGGCCAGGCCGGCCTGGTGAAATAGTAAGGTCTTTAAGGCGCGGCGGAAGGTGCGCAGATCCGGGATCCTCCGTATCTCTGGGGGGAGCTCGTTCCAGATAGTAGGTGCCCCCACAGAGAAGGCTCTCCCCCTGGGGGCCGCCAGTCGGCATTGTTTGGCTGACGGCACCCGGAGGAGCCCCTCTCTATGGGAGCGTACCGGCCGGTGGGAGGCTATTGGTGGTAGTAGGCAGTCCCGCAAGTACCCGGGTCCTAAGCCATGGAGCGCTTTAAAGGTGGTAACCAAAACCTTGAAGCGCACCCGGGAGACCACCGGGAGCCAGTGCAGCTCGCGCAGGAGAGGTGTTACATGTCGCTCCCATTACCACCCGCGCGGCCGCACTCTGCGCCAGTTGGAGCCTCCGAGTGCTCCTCAAGGGGAGCCCCATGTAGAGAGCGTTGCAATAGTCCAGGCGGGAGGTGACAAGGGCATGAGTGACCGTGCGTAAAGAGTCCCGATCCAGAAAGGGACGCAACTGGCGAATCAGGCGAACCTGATGAAAAATCCTCCCGGTCACGGCCGTCAAGTGCTCTTCTAAAGACAGCCGTGAATCCAGGAGGACGCCCAAGTTGCGAGCCCTCTCCGTGGGGGCCAATGATTCGCCCCCAATAGTCAGTGATGGCGTCAACTGACTATATCGGGACGTCGGAAACCACAGCCACTCAGTCTTGGATGGGTTGAGCCTGAGCCTGTTCCTCCCCATCCAGATCCGTACGGCCTCCAGGCACCGGGACATCACTTCAAGGGCATCGTTGGGGTGATCCGGGGTGGAGATGTACAGCTGAGTGTCGTCAGCGTACTGATGGTACTCCACCCTGAAACCACGGATGATCTCGCCCAGCGGCTTCACATAAATGTTGAACAGGAGAGGCGAGAGGACCGACCCTTGCGGTACCCCACATATGAGGGGCCTCGGGGTCGACCTCTGTCCCCCTGTCAACACAGACTGCGACCGGTCAGAGAGAAAGGAGGAGAACCACCGCAACACAGTGCCTCCCACCCCCAACTCTTCCAACCGGTGCAGCATGATACCATGGTCGATGGTATCAAAAGCCGCTGAGAGATCTAACAGGACCAGGACAGAGGAGCACCCCCTGTCCCGAGCCCTCCAGAGATCATCAACCAACGCGACCAATGCCGTTTCCGTGCTGTACCCGGGCCTGAAGCCCGACTGGAACAGATCCAGATACGTCGTTTCATCCAGGTGCTGGGGGAGCTGTTGCGCGACCACACTCTCAACAACCTTCGCAACAAAGCGAAGATTGGAGACCGGACGATAATTTACCAACATTGCCGGGTCCAGGGAAGGCTTCTTGAGGAGAGGCCTCACCACCGCCTCTTTCAAGGCGGCGGGAAAGTTATTTATTTATTTATTTATTTATTTCACATTTCTATGCCGCCCACTCTCCAAGGACTCTGGGCGGCTTACACCAAAGACAGTATACTAAATAGCATATTGCCCCCAGCAATCTGGGTCCTCATTTTACCCACCTCGGAAGGATGGAAGGCTGAGTCAACCTTGAGCCGGTGAGATTTGATCCGCTGATCTGCTGAACTAGCAGTCAACTGAAGTAGCTGCAGTACTGCACTCTAACCACTGCGCCACCTTGGCTCATTATTATTATTATTATTATTATTATTATTATTATTATTATCATCATCATCATCATCATCATCATCATCATCATCATCATCATCATTATTATTACTATTCTGTTGCTTTGCATATACACTAAGTGCTTTTGTACCGGAGATAAATTCCTTGTGTGTCTAATCACACTTGGCTAAATAAAGTACTCAATTCAATTCAACTTTGCTGAGAGGCTTTTAGCAATATAAATGTTTCTGCTCCAAGAAAACTGACTCTGAGAGAAACCCTGAGGCTTTATTAAAACATCCATCCTTCCTTTTATTGGATTCCTCCTGTCTGGGGCTCCTGAACGACATGGCAGTTCCTCAAACATATATGAAATCCAGATGTCTCTGGAATGCAGATTGTTATCAAGTCATGCTGACTGTCGTAATTTAGGATTGCAGACCCAAACCCCTTCCTTCCTCTTCACATTTGTCTCTCTGTGTACATTCTGTCCCCCCACACCCTTTTTCATGTATGCAGCTGCCCCAGCAAAAGCTGTTTGTAAAAATCATCTAGAGACAGAGGACACCACCAAAGCATCTAGGAGTGTTAGATAAATAAGAGGATGAGAGGATATTATGGAAAAAGTGTGACTAATGTAGAGAAGAAAAAGTAGGAGAAAGGTCACGAAGCACAGAATGGGTGGCTGTCGAATACTCTGCATACCTTGCCTTTAAGGGGCTTGGAAGTGTAAACCGGGAGGAAGGACTGAGTAGACAAAGGTTTAGTTTGGGTGTCAATATGCTGCTGTTGCAAGAAAGTTGCTTCTAATAAACAAGCTGTAGTAATCCATTTAATCAGGCAAAGGCATGTTGCCACAGAACCAAATGTTACTATTTTTATGAAAGAATAATACTGGTTTTATTTCTCTTGGAAAGAAAATGATGCACCGCAGAAGAGATGGAACTGACATCGGATAAACATTCTATAGTGCCAGAGTCTGCCTGTGGTTCAAAATGTTGACAGTTTGGCACTTATTTTTTATTTTATTTTATTTAGTTTATTATATTTTCATCCAACCTTTATTATTTAGTAAGTAACTCAAGGCAGCAGATATACATCATACTCCTTCCTCCTCTTATTTACCTCACAACGACCACACTAAAATCCAGCCGGATCTATCTGGCTCGCATGAACTGGTAGCGCCAGCAGTGGGAAGCTGCACCCACCCGCCGGGACATCATTACGTCCTGTTTTTGATCCTCTGCGCATGCGCAGAAGGCTCTGTACATGCGCAGAAGAGGCGCACACACTCCCATTCCCAAACCGGTAGCAAAGGGAAATGGATTTCACCGCTGGGTGTGCTGGGCTGAGGGAATGTAAAAGCTTTCGTGACTAGAATTCACTTTCTAGGACTAGAATTCACAGTCTGCCTGGTTTTTAGCCTGGTGCCTTAATCACTAGATCAATCTGGCTCTTTTCAAGCCCAATGACTTGTCAAACTAAAATTCAAGTATGTTTACCTGTAAAGGTAACTTTTGGTTATATAGTTCAGCAGCAGTTTTTACGGTCATGGGTAGGAGAGGTTTGCAGCATGAGACCTGAGGAAATTGAATGGAGGGGTTACACCATTACATCTAAGCTACTTCCAGGTCCTTCTTCAGAGAATGTAGTGATTGACGTTGTAGGACCCTTTGATAGGATTCCAGTGGGTTACCATTGTGCTATAATGTTGCTTGACTATTATAAGTGGCCAGAAGTAGCTTCACTTCAGCAGGAAAGACTGAATATTGAAGAGCCGTGGTAGCGCAGTGGTTACAGTGCAGTACTGCAGGCTACTTCTGCTGACTGCTGATTGCCAGCAGTTCAGCAGTTCAAGTCCCACTGGCTCAAGGTTGACTCAACCTTCCATCCTTCCGAGGTGGGAAAAATGAGGACCCAGATTGTTGGGAGCAATATCCTGGCTCTATAAACTGCTTAGAGATGTCTGTAAAGCACTGTAAAGCGGTATATAAGTCTAAATGCTATTGCTATTGCTATATTGTTCTGTTGCTTTTAGTAGGGAAGGAGGCAATGGGAGGCAATTTACTGATGAAAATGTTTAGCAAAGAATAAAATTACAGAGGAGGGCTTCAATGTATTATTATCAAGCAAATGGGAGATTAACATGTTTGAGAGATTCAACAGAATCTGAAAGATAGACTATTTACAGCAAAGTTATAAGGAAAAAGTTAGGAAAAATTGATTATGGAACATTAGCAATTATATGTCATTGAATAAGACAGAGAAGTATTGCATGGAAGCTCTGGTATCGAGAAGACAAAATGGTGGAATAGTCATGATGCAAGCCTTCCTTGTATCATCATCATCAACAACAACAACAACAATACACACACACACACACACACACAGTGGATGCCAATACATGCAAGAGAGAGACCAGATGAATGTGGCTGGCTCGGAATATCAAAGCCAGATGCTGATTTAGGAGAGCATATGAGGAAAAGAGTGGAAAAGACATGAGATAAATTTTAAAAGGCCAGGGTGGTGGTGCTAAGGGTTAGAAATGTACATGTGATTGATGTATAAAAGATTTTAAAATATAGGTACTAGAGATAAAAGAGATACAGTAGTAGATTTATACCTTTTGTAAATGTTTTAAAAGAAATGGGTTTCATATGTACAAATGTTTGATGGATAGGGGGGAGGGGGTAGAATGCTTCCCACTTTCCTATGAGATAGGGATATCCACAGAGAAAAACAATCATGGCTGCTATCTTGACTTTTGACACACATCTCCTTATTTATTATTTAGTTAAACTTATTATTTAATTAAGTAGGAAGTACGGGAAACCTTTGACGGTGCTGTATGAGCCCCAGGTTGACCAGTCAAATCAGAAAAGCTTCACAGGAGGTAAAGTTGAACAAAATCAGTGACAAGCTGAAGCTGAAAGATGGCCAGTCCAAACAAGACATCTGCCAAGTTGGACAAAACATTGGGTTATGTAAAAGCTGAGTCATGCGATGTTCTGAGGGAGAGAAATATACCCTCTGTCTTTAAGGAACTTGGGAGAATAAGCCAGCAGGGAGACAGGAGTAGCCAAAAAGGAGGTTTGGATGTTGAAGTAGTACACTGTGAGGAAATTGCACCTGATAAACATCGTGTGAGGTTTTATTACTGCCTAGGGGACACAACAGAAACATGGGGGAATACATAATGCTGCACACCATCCTGTAAATTTCTTTCTTTGCTAGGACTCAGCTTCATTTCTAGTGGTGCCATCAATGGAGAACTTAGAAGTTTTAGATTCCCTCTGGTAAAACTAGCTAAAGGATTCCCAAATACAGCAAGATTGGGTCGTTATTTTTCAAAGGAAGTGAAATGTCCATTGCTACCATCTCTGGGAGGGTCTATGACAATTTGCTGAGGCCAACTCGCCACGGCTAACTTGACATGGCCAACTCACCATGGCCAACTTACTACGGCCAACTTGCTGTGGGACAACTCACCATGGCCAACTTGCCACAAGACAACTTGCTATGGGACAAGAAATACTAATATCAAAGAAATGGTGGAATAGAATCATTACAGAAAGGATGCAAAAGTAGGGACAGAATGAAATGCGAAGGGCAAAAATTAAAATAACTTTTTATTTACTTTAAATAATTAAATAGAATTGTTAAATTGCCTCACAGTGAGTTGTCCTGTGGTGAGTTGGCCGTGGTGAGTTGGCCACAGCAAATTGGCTGTGGCAAGTTGTCCCATTCTCCTCTGGGAAGGTAACCCCCTCTTTTACAACACTAAATCTGGGTTTTAAAGTTGTCTAATTGCCCTGCTGTCTCCTAGAGATGTGTAGAGAAAAGGTTGACTATAGAACAGAAGTAGAAGGTGTGTCTACAGTGGGACATAAACATCTGGTTATAGGGAGATATAGAGGGTAAGGGAATGGCCTTGAGAGACAGAAGGCAAAGACAATGGTCAGAGAAAAGGGTTCTGTGTTCAGGGTAAGAATGTAATGTGAGTAAATGTCTTACATAAAGATGAGGTGATGGGAATGCATTCAATATTCTAGGATTCCATTAGTGTAGATTAACGATAAACATATTACAGACATACATGACATTGATTTAGTCTGATCTACCTTGAAGGGCTGAATGACGGAGGATGGAGAATAACACTCATATTCTACATCCCACCCACCCCCAGAGAAAGGAGGTAAAGTGAACATGCAAAGCAGAGTACATCAGAACATAAAAATGTTCAGAGGTCAACCTGAACCATTATTGGGTTGCCCTGCTTTTCCAGAGTTTATCCATTTCCATAAAATAAAACAAATAGAATTCTGCCTAAATAAAGACATGGGTAGCCACTGGCATGTAAGAGGTAGGCAAGGAATTCTGCTGCATCTGATTACTATGGGGCAGACTCAGTTTATGCCATCATTCTTGAGGCCAGAGGTTGAGATCAACTTTTTAAAAATGGTCTGCATCCCAAAGAATCAGAGAGGTGTGCTAAGATTGTAGAGAAGAGTTTGAATTTATTGATGGGAGAATGGTTTTCAGCCATCTTCACTAAAGGAGCCTGGTGGCTCGAGTGGTTGGAATGATGAGCAGGAGGTTAGCAAGCCCATGTTCGAGACCCAAGAGCTGCCATGGGGCAGGGTTGAGTTCTCATCCTTCACTCCAACTCCTGCCAGGGACATGAAAGGAGCTCTCAACTGGGCATGCCCAAGACAACAGTGATGTCACTGGCTAATCCTTTCAACCTAGAAGTGCTTCAGTGCTTTTGACAAAAGTGCAAAAACCACCTCCATTAACCTACCGTCCAGATATGCTGAGATCAGAAGTGTGAAAATGATAGAAGTAGGACCATACCATTGTGACATACGTTTCATCACTTTCATATGAGTATATCATAATGCATGTACAAAGAAGTAGAGCAAGAGTGTCAAACTTGATTTCATTGAGGGTCGCATCAGGGTTGTGTTTGACCTCAGGGCCAGGGTGGGCATGGCCAAGGTGGGCATGGCGAGCTCGACGTCACTCGTGTCGGGGGCGCCTGTGGCGGCCCAAGTGCTCTGCCAGCAAAAATGGGCTCCCGAGCTCCATTTTCAACTGCAACAGCTTCCTGCAACCCTCTGCCAGAAAAAACGGAGCTCGGGGGGGGGCTGCCCGCGGCCTTTGTGAGCTCCGTTTTCAGCTGCGACAGCCTCCTGCAACCCTCTGGCAGCAAAATAGCCTCCCACCAGCCAATTCACTCCCACAGAGAGAGGCTCCTCCGGGTGCCGTCGGCCAAGCAATGTTGGCTGGCAACCCCCAGGGGGAGAGCCTTCTCTGTGGGGGCTCCTGCCCTCTGGAATGAATTGCCCCCCAAGATGCGGAGGATTCCCGACTTACACACCTTCCGCGGGGCCCTCAAGACGCTTTTATTTCAACAAGCCGGGCTGGCCTAATTTTTTTAAAATTTTTAATTGTCAATTCTTAATTTTTTTAAAACATTTAAATCGGGTAGTTTTATTTTAATTTGATATGGGCCAAACTATTTAATATTTTTAAATTGTTTTTAAATTTTATATTTGTGTGTTTTATGCTGGCTGTACACCCCCCTGAGTCCCTTTGGGAGAAGGGCGGTATATAAAATAAATAAATAAATAAATAAATAAATAAATAAATAAATAAATAAATAAATAAATAAATAAATAATAAAAATGGAATTCAGGGGGACCATGTGCGGCCCTCCCATGCTCCATTTTCGCTAGCAGAGGCACCGCGGGCCGATCCTTCACTGTTTTCAGGGTGGCCCCCTCGGCCAGATCCGGTCCGCGGGCCTTGAGTTTGACACCCCTTAAGTAGAGCTTACATGATGTTGGCATGACAATCCTTTCATCATCTGCTCCCTCTTGAGCCTTAGCCTACCCAAAGCTACTTCTGCATCATTTTTAATGGGATGGGATTTTTATTCCAATTCATTGGAGGTGTGAAAAGTTGGCTGGGTAAGTAGGAAAGAAGAGATGGAGATGAAGCCTCTCTGCTTCCTATCCAAACAACACAAACACAAATCTGGTGGTTGCAATCCACTTATAATTTTGCAACCTTCCCTTAATGAGGAGCTGCATCAGCCCCCCCCACACACACACAAATACAACCAAAACAAAAAGTTCTACAATTTTAAATGGTCTTCTTTACATAAGGAATTTGTTTTCTAAGTGAAAGAATGCCAAGGTTGTTCAATTTCAAGAAGTTCACGTATGTAACACATTTACTGAGTCAGAGAAAGAAAACATAACATGCCATTCACCTAAAGCAGTGCTTCCTAAACTTGACAACTTTAAGATGTGTGAACTTCAGCTCCCAGAATTTCCCAGCCAGCCTTGCTGACTGAGGAATTCTGGGAGTTGAAGTCCACACATCTTAAAGCTGCCAAAGTTGAGAATCACTGATCTAAAGTTACTGGTGCACATATCATAAGTCCATGTTGTTTTGTCACTCAAAGCCAGTAGTAGATGTACTGTTATTACTGTTGTTATATGCTGCAGATAGTTGCAGGTATGCACCTACCTGAGTTCCAGTAATTGTTGCAATTGGACCAGGGTAATACAGCTGAGAAGGAGTTAAAGAGGTAAAATAGGGCCCAAGACAGAATGACAATGTAATAAATATTCAGATAAGATTCAATCACTTGTGAAGCATATCCAATTCCT
Source organism: Pituophis catenifer annectens (assembly GCF_029215685.1). NCBI lineage: Eukaryota > Metazoa > Chordata > Lepidosauria > Squamata > Colubridae > Pituophis > Pituophis catenifer. The sequence continues at coordinate 75,463,859 of NW_027256887.1, forward strand.
GAAAGAAGAGAAAAGATAGGTAAGAGTTCAATCAGGAAATGGGAAGCGGGCAACTAACTTTGATTCAGGGGTGCTATTCAGCAGATTCTGACAGGTTCTGGAGAACCGGTAGCGGAAATTTTGAGTAGTTCAGAGAACCGGCAAATACTCTGGCTGGCCCCAGAGTGGGGTGGGAATCAGGGGTGGGTTCTCCTTACCTTTATTACCGGTTCACAGCGGGGCCGCGCATGCACACTCGCTTCACTCGTGCGTGCGCGCTCTCTTCTGCGCATGCACAGAAGCATTTTGGTGACGTCAGGGTCGGTGGGCGGGGCCTCCCACCAGTTTTACTACCGGTTCTATAGAACCAGTGCGAACCGGGGGCAACCCACCACTGGTGGGAGTGGAGATTTTGCAATATCCTTCCCCCAGGAGTGGGGAGGGAATGGGGATTTTGCAGTATCCTTCCTCTGGAGTGGGGTGGGAATGGAGATTTTTCAATATCCTTCCCCTGCCATGCCCACCAAGCCACACCCACCAAGCCACGCCCACAGAACCAGTTGTAAAAAAAAATGAATTCCACCACTGCTTTGATTCAATGAGTGTTGATTAGAGAGTAAATGGAGTCTTCGTCATTTTTAATGCTAGGACTGCATAGAAGGTGTGTTTACATAAAACACCAATCCATGGGTAATCAAAGTGTGGTTTGTTCAATTAACACTTTTCTGGGTTTACGTGTTCACACTGAACTAACTATTTACAGGGGTGTCAAACCCGATCACATTGCAGGCCGTATCGTGACATATTACGATGTGTCTTGCCTTTGTGGAGCCGAGGTGGGTGTGGCCTGCGCGGGTCATATCCGGCCTGTGGGCCGCCAGTTTGACAGGCCTGAACTATTAGCAATATTAGCTAGTTTTTCAATAATATGCTAGCTAAAATTGATATCCTTTGGACAACATCCAAGAGACAATAAGATTCTTCCCACTTCCCCTCCAAGGTCAGGCATAGACGTTGAAGGAGGAGGAAGAAGAGGAAAAATCCAATATTGGTTTTGACAGCTTCTTTGTTATGAATTTTTTGGAAGCAAAACTCAGCGCAGAGTTTTATTTTGAAAACGGTGCAGTGCCCTTGATCTACATCTCAAATGAAATTGTTAGATTGAGCATTGTTGATGAAATATGTATTTATCATCACATGCAATTTGGCCTTTAGATTGGTCATGCATCATAGCCCAAACATAGCTCTTGTTTGAAATATGTACAATGGAAAGCCTGTGGGATGATTGAACTCTTCTTTGCTGATGTTTCTGGATGCTAACAATATACATGAGACAAAATGGAAAACTCTGGGAAAAAACAGTAGATTCAGTCTATGCAATGTAAGCTATAGGATACCGGTAAGAACTGTACTTTCACACTGTTTCATTGTACTATCAACTTAACCCACCTTAACTTTAGGTCTGCAGTTTAGGGTGCAGGGGTTAGGGATCTTGTATGCTTATTCTTTGCCCCACCCTAATTTATAAGATGCTTTATTGGTTCTTCTTTTGACACCACTCCAAATGTTGACGCTGGCCCAGCTTGGTTTAAAAATAATCTGCAATGACGCAGCAACGTTTCCATCAGGACATTTTTCAATGACCATAGTCAGAAATACCACTTTCAGTTTGGCACTATAGATTTGGTGGGGGGGATAACTGTCATAATCTGTGCTTTGTTTGCACCAACATGCATTATATAAATAAAATATTTTTTAAAAAAACCCTATCAATATACACTTGAAAAAAAACCCTTGCTTTTCAATTTTTTTTGTAAAGTTGTTTGTAGAGCAAAGCATATAAACTAATGTACAATTTATAAATTTTGTTCTTATTCTGTTGGCCGACTTCCTTACAGTTGCTCTCATTAGACACATTCTAACGCGGATGGCGTCTGTTGTATTTCTGCCAACCCTTCTCATTTTGCTGCCTGAGATAGACCCAATGAGCACCCTCCCATTCTATTTCCAGCAGCCAATTGGGATTGGCCTTTGAATTGTATTCAGCACTGGTTGTAATCCATCACATCTGGAAAACTGCAGAAGACTTAAGGAATGCTGAACTCTCTGCGTAGCATAAATAGGAGAATGGAGAAGGAACAGCTAAGAAGCTCTACCTGATCCAGGAAGAATAATTTGGGGGACAGAGTGGAGGAGGAGCCCAGTACTCAGCTGTGTGTTCTAGCAGTACAAATGGCTGGCTGTATGATGTGTGGTGTACCATCAGTTACTAAACATCACCAGTAGTGGGATTTAAATCCCGGCAGTACCAGTTCGCTATTGGTAGCGTGCGGTGCTTCTGCGCATGCACAGAGTGTTTTTGATGATGTCTGGGTGGGTGGGCGGAGCCTCCCACCACCACCGCTAGCGGTTCGCCCACTGAACATCACCCATAATGAGTGGACACTTCTAACTGTGCAATCCATCTCTCTTCCACTTCTCTGTACACAAAAACGGCCCTTGATCTCCAAACCTCTCTTTATAACATGGTTGAAAATGTCCTCCTGTTTTAGAGCTGAAGACAAAGAACTTGGGGCTGGGGAATTCCGGGAGATGAAGCCCACAAGTTTTAAAGTTGCCAAATTTGGAGACCTCTGCTTTAGTACATCCAATGTTATTCCTATTTTCCTCAGCCTATCTCCCAAGCTGTTTCATTGTTGTAAACTGGGGTCCGGCACATCTGCAAAGCCCCATGCATGAAACTTTTGCTCATGAGAAATGATTAAAATCGACATTTCTCATCTGCAGGTTGAAATTATGTAAATTGGTTGTTTTTGAACAACCCACTAACACAATTGATTGAGGTTGACTGAGACACTGATTTGCAAACTGACTATATACTTTGGAGTGGTGCAACCCACTATGCTAAAATGTGTTAAGCTAGTCCATGATCTGAATGGAGCCAAGAGTCTTCTCTACTGGGCAGGACGCAGACTCTGATTTGCTGGCTGGCCAGAAGGAAAAGAACTGAGTGCATATTTAACATAAATAAAATCTAACTCTTGCAAGAGAGGATTAACCTCTACGCAAAAAGTTTTCGATATCCAGCTGCTTCTTGAAAGAGATGCCTTCACAAATCTACCCCAGTCCATAATTTGCTTTGCTGCTACTTTCATCTAAATCCCATCACATGTTTAAAAGTAACCACTGGCATGTCTTTTTGTTTTGATTCCAGATTCCATTTCCAAGTATCTGCCCTTTGCTTTCTCCAGCATCCTGGACATGTTCCAACTCTAGGCATGCCTTGTCCCAGTCCCCCCCAATCTGGTCGTTTCTTTACCTCTCTCTTTGTTACGCAACACTAATTCTACCTCCAACAGAGAATCTCTGGATGACTCACACTTTTATCTTTGAGGATAGGATGAAACAGGTGCACTGTCAGCCTTTGGCCCTCAGCCATGCCCTGTGGCTAGGAAACTCAGAGGGAATCAAATCAAAAGGTACACCAAGTTCTTGATGGAAAGTTACCAGGATTTCTGATGTACCACCAATGTACCTTCAAAGATAGGACAGATCTTTCTCCAGGCAGTGATTCCTCCTTGACTGGTGTATTGTCCCAAGGCTGTCTCCAAGAGGAAGAGTGGAATTCCACAGATAAAGAGAAAGATGGCATATGGAATTAAGAAGGCCCCTGTTGGTAACAGAAAGGGAGGAAATGTTGGTGGAACAAATGTCATTTGTTAAATGTGCTTTCAAGAAGAAGAAAAAAAAAGAACATTTCACACTAGGGCCATGATGGTGAACCTATGGCATGCGTGCCACAGGTGGCACGTGGAGCCATATCGGTGGGCACGCAAGCTCAGTTTGCCGACTTCCGGAAGTTGGGAAATGGGCTGTTTCTGGCCTCCGGAGGGCCTCTGGAGTAGGGTAATTATGCATATTTTCCACCGAAGTTTTGCAGCACTTGTAATTTCTTACCCAAAAGGTATTTAAGAGCAGGTGAACTACAAATGTCCCAAAGCTGCTTTTGAAAAGATAAGTTTCAAAAGGCAACTGCCCTTGGGACAACCATGACCTGGATGATTGAGAATCTCCATAGACATGTGGACCAAAAATCTAGCACTTCTTTGCAGCTTTTTTTAAGCACCCTGCTTTTTTCCAGAATGATGCAACTAGGACATGTTCTACAAGATTCTTTCCAAATTCCTTTTTGGGAATTGCATCTGAAGCACTTCACACCCTTGTTTATTAATTAAATCTATATATTGCCCATTGAGGCAACTCTAGGTGGCCAAAATGTGACCCAAATTCTTGTATCAAGCCAAGAGTAAGGCTTGATACAAGATATTGCTGACTTGCAATACTGTTCTTCTTTCCAAGCAGGTCATGCTTCCTAGGAATATTGGTAGTTACTGTTCATCAACATCTGGAGTATCACTTGCTGTTTATCATTAAATCCGATCCTAATGAAAACTGCTTGAGAAAGAAGACAATGGTGAGAACATAGAAACAGTAAGGAAAGTTAAAGGCTTGGGGTTATACAGATTGTAATCCAACCAGCTAAGGAAGGCTGTGTTATAGAATCAAAAAGACACTGAATGGTTATCATGTATGACTAACATATCCGGCCTTGTAAAAGCTAATGGTTTCTCCATCTCTTTGCTACTGTTCAGTGGCATCTGGATTTCAGCAGCCCAGAAATGGTGGTCCTAATATTAAGATTTCTCCAAATAGGGGAAATTCCAAAGCTGCAAGCATTTTAGCCAAAGTGTGATTGTCCTGGGAACCAGGCCAGATGACTCTTAAGAATGTCTTTTGTGATACATGGTTTATTTAGCTATAAACCACAAGCTAAACAAAAGTAGAAATCAGCCTCATTAATATACTAGCAGATTCTTTGAGATGATTGGTGATTTATTTATTTGTTTGCTTGTTTGCTTGCTTGCTTATTTATTTTATTTTATTTTATTTTATTTTATTTTATTTTATTTTATTTTATTTTATTTTATTTTATTTTATTATTTTATTTTATTTTATTTTATTTTATTTTTCTATGACCACCCATCTCCACAAATGACTCTGGGCAGCTCACGATATTCGAAAATATATGTATTACAATTAAAATCTTAAAAACATTCCAAAAGAATAAAAAGAATAAAAACCTTTAAAATGCAAAAAAAACATTAAAACATCTGAGCACAGGTAGTCCTCAACTTACGACCACAATTGAGCCCAAACTTTCTGTTGTTAAGTGAGATATTTCTTGCCACGGTTGTGAAGCGAATCACTGCAGATGCTACGTCCTTAACACGGTTGTTAAGGGCATTAGGCTTCCCCATTGACTTTGCTCGTCAGAAGGTCGCAAAAGCAAAAGACATCACATGACCCTGGGGCACTGCAACCGTCATAAACATGAGTCGCTTGCCGAATGTCCGAATTTTGATCACCTGACCATGGGGGTGCTGCAAGGGTTGTAAATGCGAAAACTGTCCTAAATCATATTTTCAGTGCTGCTGTAACTACAAGAACTGTTGTAGATTGAGGACTATCTGTACCATTCAAGGTATGTAAAATGCAAATGAACTCGATGGATCTTTGGACTTGAGAATGCTGAAACAACCCTTTTTGTCTTTGCCAAACTTACTCTTTTCATTTGTTATCTTATCAGCACAACCTCTGTGCAAATTGCTTCCCAAGTCTATAAAAGTTGGTTGAAAATAGAATCATAGAAGCCAAAGATAGTTCATCAGCAATGGCTTTTTAATAGAGTAGACATTCATTGATTTAAGAATTTCCCACTTTCTTCCTTAACTGAAATACAAAAGCAGCACCATTAAAGTGCTAGTTTTTTTTTTTAAAAAAAATGATATTTCACAACTTGATTCCGCACTTTTGGCCAAGGCGGAGATCTGTGAATCAAAACCACCAAGTATATTTTCAGGATGTTTCATGATTCTAATCTCTCCATAGACCAGGAGTCCTCAAACTTTTTAAGGGGGCCAATTCATGGTCCCTCAGACTGTTGGGGGGGCCGGACCGGCTGGGTGGCGGTGGCTAGGTGGTCATGTGACTGGGTGGGCGTGGCCAATTTAGCAGTCCATTAAACAATACACACAAATTAAACTTTAATTTGTTTTACTCCTGGGGGTGGAAAGCAGGTTAGTGAAGGGATGCAGCTGCCTTGGGGACAGGTGAGGGACTTCTGTTGTGTGTGTGTGTGTGTGTGTGTGTGTGTGTGTGTGTGTGTGTGTGTGTCTCCCTCCCTCCCCCCGTGTGTTTCTCTCTCTCCCTCTCTCCCTCCCTCCTTCCCTCTCTGGAGGCTGGGGAGGATAACAGTACCACTCCAGTACCACTTTGCCGCCCACTTTGGCCTCCTGAGGCCTCCACGTGTCCCGTTTTTGGCCTTGGCCTCTAGAAGGCGGGTGCGGGCCGGCAGGTAGGTGGGGTGATGTGGGCGGGGCAGCCTCATTATCCCACACGGGCCAGAGTTTAAGGACCCCTGCCATAGACTATGTGCAAATCCGCGTACATTAGATATAAAGATAAAAACAGGCCTTCTTTCGCACTTGAATTTGGTACTTTTCACTCTTATTAAATCACTCTGTCAACGTCTGAGACTGCGACATCAAGGCCACAAGTGAGGAGGATGGAGGGGATTGCACGGGGCGCACAGATGGGTGTGAGGGGTGTAGTCGTGAGGGACTCATGGGCGGTGGGATGAAGGAGCGAGGAGTAGGAGCAGCGGTGTTTGAGGCTGGCGAAGACACCCAATACCTCACACCCATCTGTGCACCCTGTGCAATCTCCTCCCCGCTCCTTGCTTGTGGCAACTCCGAAACAGCACTTGGGGGCATGGCCTCAATGTCGCCATCTCGGACATTGACACATTCACTTGATATAGAAAATCTGGAAAAACAACTGATTTAAGCCCTGATTATGTATCAGAGCCTACAGGACTATCAGAACTGAATTAGCAAGGAAGGCAGTAATAAGAAACTAAAGTCCAGTTTTTGTTCTGAACATAAGATTAAACTCTTAAGAATTTGTGGGCATGGTAAATGAATAAAAGAGATGGAGGGAATAGGCAACACCACAATAGCGCTTAATTTACTAAATAATCCGAGACTCAACGTTCTGGGGCCTTTAAGTGAATAAGAACTTTGAATCCTCAGACTTTTTCAAGAGTTTTCGGGTATTTGTGGAGCTTGGAGTTGTGGAATGCAAGAATTTTCTCCCTTGGACTTTTTAAATTTATTTATTTATTTTCAAAAAAGTTTTTATTTTTATTTCTCATAAACACATTTACATTTACAGTCATTTATCCATCATTTTTCATTCATCTTATCTTTTAACTTTCATTTTTCATTTTTACTTTTTTGGGGCTGCTCTTTTACCATTTACCTTTACCACAACCTTTCTTCTTCTCCTCCCCTTCTCTTCCTTCCTCTTTCTCCTCCTACTTTCATTGTTCCTCCTCTCCTTCTCTTTCCTACTTCACTTTCCCTTCCCCCACTCCTCTCTTCTTATCCCCCTTCTAGCCTTCTCTTCTGCTCCTCTTTCCCCTCTCTTTTCTTCCTCTCCTTTTCCCTTTCTTCTTTCTCTCCCTCTTCTCTCCTCTCTTCTCCCTTCCTCTCTCTCTACTCCTTCCCCTCTCTCTTGTTGTTTCTCTTTTCGGTTCAATCTAAAACTTTTTATTTATTTATTTTTATTTATTTGTTTGTTTGTTTGTCAACAAGTACAAGGAAACAAATAACAGTATAGACATAAACATGGACACATGAAAAAAATTTGGCGCAAATAAAAGGATATAAATAAGCAAAACATAGCCATAAACACATAAAATGAGTACATATAAATGGGGACAGTAGGACAGGGACAGTAGGCATGCTGGTGTGCTTATACACGCCCCCTTAGGGACCTCTTAAGAAATGTGAAAGGTCCACGGTAGACAGTTTAAGGTAAAAGGTGTGGGGATTAGAGAGACTAACAACAGGATCAGGTAGAGTGTTCCAGACATTTACTACTCTATTGCAGAAGTCATATTTCCTACAATCAAGATTAGAGCGATTTACATTGAGTTTGAATCTATTGATAGCCCTTGTGTTATTACGGTTGAAGTTAAAGTACCCATTAAGAGATAAGACGTTATGGTAAATAATCTTGTGTGCTAAGCTTAGGTCGGAAGGTAGACGGCGTAGTTGGAGGCTATCGAGCAGGGGTGAAATGTAAAATGTGTTACTACCAGTTCTGTGGGTGTGGCTTGGTGTGGTGGGGTTAATGTGACTGGGTGGGCGTAGCCAACTTTTTTTTTTTTTAACTTTTCAAAGCATTTTTTCTAATGCTTTGAAAAGCCTCTGGCGATCAGGCAACTCAGCTGGGATCATCAGAGACTTTTCAAAGCATTTTTTTTACCACCTCTTCGGCCAAGAGGTTGAAGAAAAAAATGCTTTGAAAAGCCTCTGAGGATCCCAGCTGAGCCGCGCGATCATCATAGGCTTTTTTTTTTTTTACTTTTAAAAACATTTTTTCGTCGGAAGAGGTTGTAGTAAAAATGCTTTTAAAAGTAAAAAAAAAAAGCCTCTGATGATCGTGCGACTCAGCTGAGCATGGTGGGGGGCGCACAGGGATTTTTGCTACCGGTTCTCCGAACCATCCGCCGCCATCACTACCGGATCGGGCGATCCAGTCCGAACCGGGAGCATTTCACCCCTGCTATCGAGGTCTAAAATGTCAAGGCTGGTGATATTGGGAATTTTATTTCGAGCAGAGGATTTGAGGACTCTTCTAGTAAAATATCTCTGGACTCTCTCTAATGTATTGATGTCTGAAATACAGTGAGGGTTCCAGGCAGGTGAGCAGTATTCAAGGATAGGTCTGGTAAAGGTTTTGTATGCCCTAGTTTGAAGTATAGACTTTGTGTCTTGCAAGCTATCCTTCCTAATTTGCTCAAATGAATTGTCTCAGTGGCCAACCCAAAAAGTATAAGCTCCATCACTTTGGGGGGGGAAAGGAAAAAAAAGGAAAAGGAAACACTTGCTTTGTGACCCATGTTTTCTGGACTGTTGCAATAGTCCATCTGTTTGCAATACTCACATTCTGTTTCCTAGAAAAAAAAAACCCTGATTTTGTTTTCTATGGTTGTTTGTCTAGTCCCAGCAACAATAACTCTGAGTGAGATGCATTCCCACGATGGACAATTAACTACAAGGCCTCAGCAAGGAGCATTTCCCTCTGGCCTGAATGCTGGTCATAGTTAAAAACATTAGACCTCTGACATCCTCAACTATTTTCTCAGTACCAATTTAAATCCGGATAACTGGAACTTGAGGTCGAAAATAACGATAACAGAGTTGGAAGGGGCCTTGGAGGTCATCTAGTCCAACCCCCTGCTCACACAGGAGACCTATACTAGGGATTCGAACCGCCGACCTTTCTGATCGACAAGCTCAGTGTCTAAGCCACTGAGCCACCTAGCCAGGTATGTTAAAGGCATGTTAATTTGCATCCATACTGAACCCAATGAGATACATGGAATAATGCATTGTCAGCTGTATTTTACACAAATGTGGGTCATTCCCACATGTACAGTTTCAAGTACATCGAGTGTGCAATATTTAGTTAGCCTTTGGTTACCAAAACTTCGTCAAGCTCTTCTGCTGAAGGATAGCATCTTCCCAGTTTCTCAAGCACAATATGTTGTCTCTGGGGAAATGTGATTTCCTGTCCCATTATTTAGTCAACAATCTACACTGAGACCGCAGGTGGAATGTAGCAGTAGAAATGTGAGGAATCCCTATTAAACAAGGTCTGTCATGCTATTAAAGATCCTGATGACTCTACCACTCTGTGTAGGTTCTCCCCATGATTATCTATATTTTAAATTAATTCTCTGGGGGCAGTGTGCTCATTTATTATATTCATTCACTTTGGTATTTGCAATGGAACTTAGGGGATCAGAAGATGAAGCAACACAATATTGTAATGCAAGTCCCACCTCTTTTCTATATGCACTATGAAGCAGTGGCGAAATGTAAAATTTGTTACTACCGATTCTGTGGGCATGGCTTGGTGGTGGTGGTGGGGGGGGGTAATGTGACTGGGTGGACGTGGACAACTTTTTTTTTTTTTAACTTTTAAAACCATTTTTTCTACAACCTCTTCGGCCGAAGAGGTTGTAGAAAAAATGGTTTAAAAAAAAAAATTGGCCACGTCCACCCAGTCACATTACCCCACCACCACCACCACCACCACCAAGCCATGCCCACAGAACCAGTAGTAACAAATTTTACATTTCACCACTGGGTTAAGGTCTGGGCTATTCCTAGCCCATTCCAGCAGTGGAATATGATTATCTTGAAACTCCAAAAAAAAGTGGTGTTATTAGCCCTCAAACCTCAATAATACACTTTTCCCAAAAAGTTTCCACAATTTTGGCCACTACTGTATATGGGTTAATAGACATTAAGCAGCAAATTAGGTGTTCAGTAGAGTGATGGCCAGTACAGTTAGGATGCAGTGGCTCAGTGGCTAAGACACTGAGCTTGTTGATCAGAAGGTCGTCAGTTCAGCGGTTCGAATCCCTAGCATCGCGTAACAGAGTGAGCTCTCGGTACTTGTCCCAGCTTCTGCCAACCTCTTAGAGGTTGTAGAAAAAATGCTTTTAAAAGCCTCTGACGATCCCAACTGAGCCGCGCGATCATCAGAGGCTTTTTTTTTCTTTTAAAAGCATTTTTTCAGCTGAAGAGGTTGTAGAAAAAATGCTTTTAAAAATAAAAACAAAAAGCCTCTGATGATTGTGAGGCTCAGCTGGGCAATGGGGGGGCAGGGATTTTTGCTACTAGTTCTCCGAACCACCCGCCATCTTTGCTACCGGATCGGGTGATCCGGTCCGAACCAGGAGCATTTCACCCCTGCTATGAAGTATGATACACATATACAGGTAGTCCTGTAGTCCTCGACTTACAACAGTTCATTTAGTGACCATTCAAAGTTACAATGGCGTTGAAAAAAAGTGACTGATTTTCACAGTTGCAACCTTTGCAGCATCCTTGAAAGAGGCGGTGGTGAGGCCTCTCCTCAAGAAGCCATCCCTGGATCCGGCAATATTGGCCAACTATCGTCCTGTCTCCAACCTTCGCTTTATGGCGAAGGTTGTTGAGAGTGTGGTCGCACGACAGTTTCCGCAATTCCTGGAGGAAACATCTTATCTAGATCCGTTCCAGTCGGGTTTCAGGTCTGGGCACAGCACAGAAACGGCATTGGTCGCGTTGGTTGATGATCTCTGGAGGGCTCGGGACAGGGGTTGTTCCTCTGTTCTGGTCCTGTTAGACCTCTCAGCGGCTTTTGATACCATCGACCATGGTATCATGCTGCACCGGCTGGAAGAGTTGGGGGTGGGAGGCACCGTGTTGCGGTGGTTCTCCTCCTTTCTCTCCGACCGGTCGCAGTTTGTGTTGGCAGGGGGGCAGAGGTCGACCTCAAGGCCTCTCATTTGTGGAGTGCCGCAGGGATCGGTCCTCTCGCCTCTCCTGTTCAACATTTATGTGAAGCCGCTGGGTGAGATCATCCGTGGCTTTGGGGTGAGATACCACCAGTACGCTGATGACACCCAGCTGTACATCTCCACCCCAGGCCACCCCAATGATGCCCTTGAAGTGATGTCCCAGTGCCTGGAGGCTGTACGGATCTGGATGGGGAGGAACAGGCTCAAGCTCAACCCTTCCAAGACTGAGTGGCTGTGGCTCCCGGCATCCCGATATAGTCAGTTGACTCCATCACTGACTATTGGGGGCGAGTCATTGGCCCCCACAGAGAGGGCTCGCAATCTGGGAGTCCTCCTGGATATGCAGCTGTCCTTGGAGGAACACCTGACGGCTGTAACCAGGGGGACCTTTTGTCAGGTTCGCCTGATCCGCCAGTTGCGGCCCTTTCTTGATCGGGATTCCCTGTGCACAGTCACTCACGCCCCCGTCACCTCTCGCCTTGACTATTGCAACGCTCTCTACATGGGGCTCCCCTTGAGGAGCACCCGGAGGCTCCAGCTGGTCCAGAACGCAGCAGCGCGGGTAGTGACGGGAGCAGCATGGCGCTCCCATGTAACACCGCTCCTGCGCGAGCTGCACTGGCTCCCAGTTGTCTTCCGGGTGCGCTTCAAGGTGTTGGTTATCACCTTTAAAGCGCTCCATGGCATAGGGCCTAGCTATCTTCGAGACCGCCTGCTGCTACCAACGACCTCCCATTGACCCGTGCGCTCCCACAGAGAGGGCCTCCTCGGGGTGCCATCAGCCAGACAATGTAGGCTGGTGGCCCCCAGGGGGAGAGCCTTCTCTGTGGGGGCACCTACCCTCTGGAATCAGCTCCCCCCAGAGATACGGAGAATCCAAGACCTCAGTGCCTTCCGTCGCGCCCTTAAAACCCATTTATTTAAACAAGCCGGGCTGGCTTAAGATGAAATTTTTAACTGTTTTTTAAATGTTTTAAACGTTTTTAATTGGTAATGAGTTTTAATTGGGCCAAATTTATATATCTTTTAATTGTTTTTAATATTTGTTCTGCATATTTTTTAATCTGGCTGTACACCGCCCTGAGTCCTCAGGGAGAAGGGCGGTATAGAAATCCAATATAAAATAAATAAAATAAAATAAATCCCCGTGATCAAAATTCAGATGCTCGGCAACTGATTCAGATTTATGACCATTGATGTGTCCCAAGGTCACGTAATCCCCTTTTGTGACCTTCTGACGAGCAAAGTCAATGGGGAAGCCGGATTCACTGAACAACCAGATTACTAACTTCTCATCCGCAGTGATTCACTTAACAACTGAAGGAAGAAAGGTCATAAAATGGGGCAAAATTCATTTAACAAATGTCTCTCTTAACAACAGAAATGTTGGGCTCAATTGTGGTCGTAAATCAAGGACGACCTGTATAAAGGGAAGTCCCTGTATTGTGACAATGTGCCATAATAGCCACAAAGGCTATTTAGGTTTGTTAGACTTATACGTCCTATTGTTTCTCCAGAAGATCAAGAACCATACCTAGCACTTCCTCCTCCAAATTCTTCCACAAGTTAGATTGGAATGGGAGAGACTGGCTAGGGCAGGGGTCTGCAACCTTAAACACTCAAAGAGACATTTGGACCCATTTCCCACAGAAAAGAAAACACCAGGAGCCACAAAACCTTTCCCGTACCTGACTATTTCTGGAGCGGCCACAAAACTTGCTATGTAGTTGAATTAAACATTCTGTTTTCTTCTGAAACTTTTCTTGGATTTATCTATGGTTGGCCTACCAGGGTTTGAAAAGCTCAATAAATTGGGTGCCGGCGGGTGTCGCACATTGGCAGTTGTGACACATATTTTGAGTGACAGGGAGCCGCAGCAGAGGGGTGAAAGAGCCACATGTGGCTCCAGAGCCGCAGATTGCTGACTCCTGGGGTAGGGGTAAGTTCACCCTTATTCATTGACATTTCATGGCTTGCATTCTCCCTAAATCTGTTCATTTCTTTAAATACGACACCAGTGCTACACCAGTCATATAGACTCTTGCCAAGTATAGTAGATATGTAAAACTCCAGACAACAGCTGCTACTATCAAATAGTCATAAATATAAATAGGAATATTTATGACCATTTGACATGGTCATTATCCATTCTCATTCCTCGTCCGTTCTACTTCTTCCCTAGACCAAGGATTTTGGCACAATTTTAAAACAGAAAGTCTAACATATGGAAGGCTGTGCAGATTTGTGATTTTCCTACTGATAAGGACAAATATGCGGCTCGTAATATTTTGCATTGCCAGCACAAACAATGTGCAAACAATCTGTCACGCCAGATACGGTGATGAGATGTTATCTGATGATTCACAGGTTGGTCCATCACCCGATGGCTTTATTGTGAGTTGTTCATTTTACATTGTAAATGTTTATAGCCAGTTTTATGCTTTAATCTCTCTATTGCACATGGTTTGCTAATTTGCAACTTCACATTTGTTTCAAAGCTCTTGCATAATAAGCAACGATCCCAAGCAATTACATGACACTGACAAATTATGAATATTGGATACTTACCACCTCCGTTCTTGTAGCAGAGATAAGGAAATCGCCAAACGTTTCCCAGACCGATGATCTCTCCAGCCACAGAAAGCACATACTCTACTTTGTTAGTCCACTGGCCTCTTTCTTCTAGCTCATCCTTCCCCTTCCGTGGGTTTGCCTTTGTCTCCGGCACAATCACAGTCCCATTGAGTTCCACATCCCAACTCTTTTTGTTCCCCATGGCCCTGAAAGTTTAGGAAAGAATGAGAGAAAGGAAGATCACATCTCCATACAAGATGCTGGCATCATAGGATGCTTGTTCAGCATCCCGAGCAGGTTTCCTGGAGTGCTTGAAAATGACCAAAAAGAAAAGCCATGAATTTGTTATTTGGAAATGAACAGAAATGGTACAAAGCACTTCGCTGCATGGAATAGAATAGAATAGAATAGAATAGAATAGAATAGAATAGAATAGAATAGAATAGAATAGAATAGAATAAGAATAAGAATAAGAATAAGAATAAGAATAAGAATAAGAATAAGAATAAGAATAAGAATAAGAATGACAGAGTTGGAAGGGACCTTGGAGGTCTTCTAGTCCAACCCCCTGCTTAGGCAGGAAACCCTACACCACTTCAGACAAATGGTTATCCAACATCTTCTTAAAAACTTCCAGTGTTGGAGCATTCACAACTTCTGCAGGCAAGTTGTTCCACTGATAAATTGTTCTAACTGTCAGGAAATTTCTCCTTAGTTCTAAGTTGGTTCTCTCCTTGATTAGTTTCCACCCATTGCTTCTTGTCCTACCCTCAGGTGCTTTGGAGACTGTGGAAACTATTTTTCGGATGGCTGAGATACTTCTTATCTACCGCCAACTCTTTTCCATTTATTTTTCCGTCAACCATTTTGCACTTGCTGTGCAAATCAGCCTTGTTGTGTCTCAGTCACCTCACCCTGCATCTTTTGTCATCTTTTCTTACAGACATTGTATCTGGCTAACCAGCTAAGCTGAAAGTTCACTCAAAGCAGATTCCTCCTCCAACTTATTACTTCAGTGCTCAACAGATTGATAACAGTGTTTTCTAAAAGAACCTTAGTTGAACTGTCACTCCAAATTGTTACTACAAATGCAAATCATTCAGCACAATGGAGTCTTCCCACCCCTGCATTGAAATTATTGAGATTAGCATCAATTCATTGGCACATTAAGGATGAAACAAAGTAAATCTACATTACTATTTTAATTACTGTAACACTATTACTATTTTAATTACCGGTATTATTTATTTTAAGAGGATGATAACATGATCTTTCTCATTGAACGCTCAAGTAGCAGACTCACCCGTCAATAGATTGCTGTCCCTAACTTTATGATCTCCAGGTTTATCTCCAAATCACCCTAGATTATCCACTTGGGAAGTTAGATGTGCTATAAAGTGACAGAGCTCAAGTCTGCCTTCCCTTTACCATGCTGGCATAAATTTCTTGACCCTCTTGCAGAATCTGAAATCCGAGATGCAGAGCCACAAATGCAGAGAGGCAGATTCTACTGGAAGAAATTCCTAACAGTGCTAATAATTTAAATATTCTGCAGAGAAGTGAAAGAATTTTTTTCCACTGGATGTGTTGAGATAGAGTCCGATCTGCATCTTCTGGGAATACATTAGTTAGACTTGTAGTGAGAAGAGTATTTTGACTTATAAATTGGTCCCAACTTTCCACGGTGAAATGCCAGACAAACCATATTTTGACAAAATGATTAAACTAGTGAACCAGAGAAATCCTGAATCCATAGTATACTTGGACTTGAGTAAGGCAGACCACAACCTACTTCTTGGTAAGATAAAAAAAATATGGAATAGGCAGCATCACCACCAGATGGAATCATAACTCACTGAGATAATCCTCAGTGGAACTACATCTACATGGGGGGAAGCATAAGGAGGTTCTGTCTTAGGCCCAGTACTTGTCAACATCTTCATAAATGATGTTAAATAAATGAGGGGACAGAAAGGGAAATCATCAAGGCAAAAAAAAGCCAATTACATCCTAAGCTGCATCAACAGAGGGATAGTATCAACGTCACATTAGTATCTCTTTATCCTGCTTTGGTAAAATCACATTTGGAATACTGCATCTAGTTTTGGTCAATAGAAAAAAGATGGTTAAATTTTAGAAAGAGTGCAGAGAAGAGCAACAAAGGTTATTAGGGAGCTGGAAACTAAAGCATATTATGAACAGCTGCAGGAACTGGGTATGTCTAACAAAGAGAAGGACTGTGGTGACATGATAACAATCTTCCAATATTTGAGGGGCTGTCACAGAGAAGAGGTATCTCCAAGGCACCTGAGGGCATGACAAGAAGTAATGAATGGAAGCCTATCGAAGTGAAATCCAACCTAGAACTAAGGACAAATTTCCTGACAATGAGAACAATTAATCAGTGGAACGGCTGGCCTCCAGAAGCTGCAGATGCTCCATCACTGGAGGTTTTAGAGAAGATATTGGACATCCATTTGCCTAAAATGGTATAGGGCAGTGATGGATAACCTTTTCCAGACCGAGTGCCCAAAGCGCATGCACATACCCACACCCCCAAAATGCAATGCGCATGCAGCCCCTGCATGTGCCCTGCCACCCTGTGCATGTGTGTGCCCCCGCATGCGCCCCACCCACCCACGCATGTGCATGTGGCCCCCACATGCACCCTGTCCCCCATGCATGCATGCACGCCCTTGCATGCACTCTGCCCCCCACGCATGTGGGAGCACCCCACACACATACCCCGCCCCCCCATGCATGCACGGCAGAGACCCGAAGACCAGCTGGCCAGCGGGAGGTCCGCACACATGCACGGCGGAGCTGAACTGGGGCAAAGTTCACATGCCCACAGAGAGGGAGCTGTGGGTCACCTCTGGCACACATGCCATAAGTTTGCCATCATGGGTATAGGGTAGTGATGGCTAACCTTTTTGCCGTTGCGTGCCAAAAGCGGGGGGAGCACAGAGGGGTCACGCACATGCGTGCCCACACCCATAATTCAATGCACCCCACCCCCACACATGTGACCCCGTCCACACTCCCCCCACTTTTGGCATGTAATGGCCCAGTGGGCTCAGTAGGCCCATTTTTCACCCTCCCCAGGCTCCAGAGGCTTTCTTGGAGCCTGGGGAGGATGAAAACGGCCTTCCCCATGCCCCCCGGAGGCCAGAAACAGCCTATTTCCCAACTTCAAGTGGGCCCAGAAGGCCTGAAAATCAGCTGGCTGGCACGTGCATGCATGCTGGAGCTGAGCTAGGGCAACACTCGCGTGTCCACTGATATGGCTCCACGTGTCACCTGTGGCACACATGCCATAGGTTCGCCATCACCGGTAAAGGGTCTCCTGCTTGAGCAGGAGGTTGGATTAGAAGACCTCCAAGGTCCCTTCCAACTTTGTTATTCTGTATTCTAAATGAAGATAATGGAAGAGTGATTTCAAAAGCATAAGAATTAATACCAAGCAGTCAGGGAGTACAAAGTTCCTAATCAATGTTGCATGGCTTATATTTTCCCAAAACAGGAAAACAGACCATTCAGAAGCTCCAGTCCTGCAAAATAAAGGGCTTCCTTTAAATCATTTGGCCCAGAACCAGAAAAGGCTGACTAAGCTCTCAGAAGGAGCCAAAATCCAACATCTAAGATATGTCCAAAGCTGATTTTTAACTGGGGCAAAGTCTTCACGTGGAAGCGTAGAACAGTAGAGAAGAACTGGGCACACATACCCGAGGCAAAATGGAATCCATTTGGTAAAGCTTAGTATGAGTCAGATTCTTCAATGTCCACAATATTGGCATCAAAAAAAGATAAGGTTTGGTAGATCTGCATTCAGCTATTTTCCCTAACTGTGAAAGTGTTATAAAGGCAGATTTAAGCCCTGTATAACATAGAATGAGATTTGCAGAACCCAAGTCATATGTCCCTATAATTATAGTATGAATAGTAGGGATGTGCATGCATGCGTGCAGGTGTGTGCAGGCGTGTGTGGTATGAAAGAGAAAAAGGGAAAAACTGGGAGGGGGGATTTAATAGCATCTCTGAAGTCTATATTGCCAACATGACAAACAAGAGAGCATCAATAGACAAGATAATATTTTCTTTATTGTATATCCAACTCTTTGCCATATCACCTGACTTTAGTCATATCATCTGGTCTAATTAAAGCAAATTAAAATCAACATAAATCCACATCTTCCAAAATCCAGCCTTATCAATTTGCTGGGAAAATGATAAAGGCTACAACAGTGTTCGGAAATGAACCCATCCTAAGTAGAAAATATTGAGCAGGGTTAGAAGAAAGTGTCTTGTGAACTGTGATAGCAAGAAAGGGTGGTAGACAGTGGTGAAATGTAAAATTTGTTACTACCGGTTCTGTGGGTATGGCTTGGTGGGGGGCTAATGAGACTGGGTGGGCGTGGCCAACTTTTTTTTTTTTACTTTTAAAAGCATTTTTTCTACAACCAGTTCTGTGGGCGTGGCTTAGTGGGCGTGGTGTGGCTTGGTGGGTATCGCAGGAGAAGGATACTGCAAAATCCCCATTCCCACCCCACTCTGGGGCCAGCCAGAGGTGGTATTTGCTGGTTCTCTGAACTACTCAAAATTTCCGCTACCGATTCTCCGAACTGCTCAAAATTTCCGCTACCGGTTCTTCAGAACCTGTCAGAACCTGCTGGATTTCACCCCTGATACACATAAAACACAATTTGCAAATAAAACATTGAGACAGAAGTTGACAAATAGCAGCTTCTGAAGCTATATGGGCTTCACATATACATATTCATACACACAATTCTATTTTATTCTACTAAGTTTATATTAATAAGGCAACATAACCTTTTAAACCTTTTAAAATATACCCTCCACTTTAATTACTGGAGGAAGCAGGGACTATACATCAAACAAATAAATAAAAATGCTTTTGTGCAAAACTTTCTTTAAGGTACAACGTTTTAAATAAATGTCTTTGGAATCCTTTTTAAAAGAGAATTCCCTATTTAATATTTATATGATATATTATTAAAATGTATTTTAAAATATACTTTATGCAGGGCTTTAAAATGTACTCTAAGTGCTCTTTTTTAAAAAAAAAAAATCCCACTATTTTTGGTATACATTTTTCATAAACAAATGTGCATAGTGTGTATGATTTGAATTAATTACTTGGAAAAGTCTTCATTCACTTTCGTCCTCAGTTCCTTAGCAATGAAAGTCTGTTTTGAAGTTCTTCAACTCCATTCCCATAGAAGTCGCTGGAAGTCTTCTTTTGCAATCCATTCCATTGACATTTTCTGTCTACCGCAGGGGTGTTAAACTCAATTTCATTGAGGGCCCCATCAGGGTTATCTTTGACCTCAGGGAGCTGGAGTGGGCGTGGCCAGGATGGGTGTGGCCATCTCGACGTCACTCATGTTGGGGGCGCCTTTGTGGGTCCAAGCTCCATTTCCAGCTGCAAAGGCCTCCGGCAACCCTCTGCCAGTAAAAACGGAGCTCGTAAAGGCCGCCCACGGCCCTTGCAAGTTCCGTTTTTGCTGGCATAGGCACCACGGGCCGATCCTTCGCTGTTTCCAAGGCTGCACCGCGGGCCAGATCTAAGCATCCTGTGGGCTGGATCCACCTCACGGGCCTTGAGTTTGACACTCCTGGTCTACAGTGTAGACATATACCATGTTTCCCCCAAAATAAGACCCTGTCTTATATTTTTTTTGAACCCTTAAATAAGCACTTGGCCTTATTGCCATGCACTCAAAAGCCTGATTGAGCTTATTATCAGGGGATGTCTTATTTTGGGGAAAACAGGGTAGACAAGATGGGGGTGTTTGGGGGTGTGCCTTTGTTCCTTTGATTTTTGCTTAAAAATAAGCTGGTGGAGATTCTCGAAGTGTTGATTTCAGCAGCAAGAAAAGTGAGGTCAAATGTTGACAATGCGCTCAATGCTGAGTGTTAAATGACTGCCCAGAATTTCCAAGGATGGTCCATTCAAGAAAAATTAAATAGTTGTCCTTAGTTAATGATACATGGACCGATATGAAAGTCAACATGATAAGGCATCAATCCTTTTGTAGTTTATCACAAACGACACCCAGCCGAGCTAATGTCTACTTGGATTTCTCTGGAAGCCAGTGAGCCGATGTTTAGATCAGGACTGCCAGTCCTGGCTCTGGCAGAACTCCAGTAGTAAAGTCCAAGTCTGAGGAACATGCAGCAGAAAGCTAGGGGATTGCAGCAACTTTGCTTTTCATTTACAAAGTGTCTGTAAGAACTTACATAGATTTTCCATTTAATTATTTATAATTTTTATGCCGCCCATCTCCCCTACAAGGTGACTCTACATCAGGGGTCTCCAACCTTGGCAACTTTAAGACTTGTGGACTTCAACTCCCAGCAAGCGGGCTGAGGAATTCTGGGAGTTGAAGTCCACAAGTCTTAAAGTTGCCAAGGTTGGAGATCAGAGGTGGGTTTCAGCAGGTTCTGAACAGTTCTGGAGAACCAGTAGCGGAAATTCTGAGTAGTTCAGAGAACTGGTAGTAAAAATTCTGACTGGCCCCACCTCCATCTATTCTCCACCTCCCAAGTCCCAGATGATCAGGAGGAAATGGAGATTTTGCAGTATCCTTCCCCTGCCATGCCCATCAAGCCACACCACACCCACCAAGCCACACCTACAGAACCGGTAGTAAAAAATTTTGAAACCCACCACTGTTGGAGACCCCTGCTCTAGGTGGCTTACAGGTTACAAAACAAATAATAATAATAAATTAAAAGATTAAAACAACATAAAGTTAAAATATTATTAAGAACTACAAACTGAGCTAAGAGAGCTAAGAGCCAGACGGGATGGGGATGAAGTCTTCTTACCCTGTCAATCACCTCCAGCAATGAGCACCCTTCTTGGGGCTCCAGGTCAGCTGGCAAAGCCGGGTTTTGATACCCTTCCGAAAGACCAAAAGGGAGGGGGCAGTTCTCCCCTCCAGTGATAGAATGTTCCACAGCAATGGGGCCACAGCAGAAAAGGCTCTTCTCCTTGACCCCACCTGCTTCACCTTAGCAGACGGGATCTGTAGCAGGCCTCTTCCGCTGGCACAAGTAGGGTAGGCGGTCCCATTGGGGAGAGACAGCTCCTCGGATACCCTGGTCCGGGGTGGTATTCACTTACTTTCGCCACCAGTTCACAAATGTGAGCACGCGCCCCCTCTGCGCATGTGCAGAACCTTCCGCGCATGCACAGAACCTTCCGCGCATGTGCAGAGTGTCACAAATGGGATGTGATGATGTCCGGGCAGGTGTGGGGAGCCTCCCACAGCCACCACTACCAGTTTTCCCGAACCAGATAGAACCGACTGAATACCACCACTGCCCTGGTACTATGCCATGTAGGGCATGGGTTATTGTATAAAGTATTGACAAAATTATTTAAAGTATATCTTGCAAATTTACTGGCACATCTTATCCGTAGTCATTCATGCTTTTGTCACCTTCTGTTTGCATTTGTACAATGCACTCTGGACGGTTTGTCCTTGGACATCCAGATGTTGCAACTGTTCCAGAACTCAGCAGCACTTGCAGTTTTGAGTGGTCTTGAAGTTCATCCAAGTAACACCACTGCTGTATGAGATGCATTAGCTCCCAGTTGCTTTCTGGATGCAATTTGAAGATCTGGTTATCACCTTTACATCCCTACACGGCACAGAGCCAGATTACGTGGGGGATTTGCCTTTCCTTGAGGGTATCAGCCCATCCTTCTAGTTTAGGATGGCTGTGCTCCAGGTCCCCACCCTTAAATGTTGCTGATGGGATCTCAGAAGTTTGCCTTCTCAGTGGCTGCCCCACTGCTCAGACTTTGGAGCATCTTCCTATATGAAATCCACGAATCCCTATCCTTTTAGCCTTCTGGAGGCTAAAGCATTGGGCTAGGATGGGGGTTGAGCTGCAATGATGTTTGGCCTGGCAGGAAGAGGAATTTTGTTTTTAGCCATGTTTTTATGGATTGTTGTGAGCTATCTTATTTTAAATTGATTTTAAATCGGATTGTTTTAATTTACGGCCAAAATATTTAATTATTTTAAACTGTTTTTTAAATTTTGTATGTTCTGTTTTTTACTTTGGCTGTTCACTGCCCTGAGTCCTATTTGGAGAAGGGCGGTATAGAAATGGAAACAAATAAATAAACAAACAAATATCCACAGTCCTAGGACATAGGCAGCCATATGTCCAATAAATAATATACATTTAAGAACCTAACGCCATAATCCTCTAATGGGTTCGTTCGGTATTTCTCAACCCCAGCAACTGTATATAGACTTCAACTCCCAGAATTCCCTAGCCAGGATGGGGAAGATCTTAAAGTGGCTGAGGTTGAGAAACACTGGACTAAGTCATTCTTTATTTATTTATTTATTTATTATATTTCTATACCGCCTTTCTCCCATAGGACTCAAGGCGGTGTACAGTCAAGAAAAATATAGATACACAAACATCATAAAATTGCTAATTAAAATTATTATTATAACATAATAATAATTCTAACAAGCGTATACAATATTCAGCATTGAAATTATTCCAGCAACAACAAAGATCCTGCCTAACGCACCATTTGTTAACGATAAGTCAAAGGCTGGAATTTGTAATAGTGTGATTAGCTGGTGCTGAAAAATTTATAACACATTTCTCTGTATTCTCACTACCAGTTCCCACTGAATCTAACAAATAAGCAGATTTTGGTTTCTAAATGGCAAATCCTGGTGGATCCAAAGCATAGAAGCTAACTTGTTGGAGGATAAAATTGCTCTAGCAGCTTACGAAGAGTTCAGTTCCAAGGGTATATATTCCGTTATTCTTAGCCCTGGATCATACAGTCCAGAATTTGAGATGTCAACTTGCATTCCCTTGAAAGCAGAACCAATGAGAAGGGACAATTCCCCAACATTTCCAAGGCTGTTAAGTCCCACATGTACTCCAGCCATATGTTATTCATAAACAGTCATCTGTATGAACTGAAAACTCATTTGATCCATGCCTTCTCAATAAACCTCCTCTGTCCCCAGAGTCTTTCAGATGTTGGTTGTGTTTGCTGGGAAATGTGGCAATTATAATCTAATACATCTGGAAGACACTATGTAGATTCAGGATACTTATGCACAGATTTAAAAATAATTACTCTTCAGAGTTGGGATTTTGCTAATTTTTGCAATGCATCAGGTTCTGCATCACCTCCCTCTCCCAGGAAAGTAACAAAAAATGTTTTTCAAAGTATGTTTTGCAATAAAGTTTATTTATACATGCCACCATCTCAATAGATTATTTTTTTAAAATACTAGTTTTGGGGAGAAAGAAATGCACACCTAAATACGCACACAAATATATGGAATGATCATTCATCTCTGCTTTTTAAAAGAATCCTACAGTCAAGAAAAAAAAATCAGAAGTAATCCACTAGACTAGAAGTACTGTAGAGTAATCTACCTTCACTTGTCCTCTCGTAGATATAATAATTTCTTCTTGTATCCTTGAAACACTAACAGATAATAATAACAGATAGTATTTCCCATCACATGAAAACAATACAGATGTTAAAAGTCATAGACACTGGTATCAAACATCTGATTCCATACTAAACAGTCCCCTTTTGGACATGGGGAAAGTCAGAGCCAACTAGAGGTAGCCCAACCATTAGCCAAAAAAAGCAACTGCCTCAGGAACAGCATTAACACTTCCTGACTATAACTCCTTGGTGGCCCAGCTAGTCCTTCTCTTGAGGGACACTGTGCAGCTTCTCCTAAGGCTATGCCGGATGGAAGATCATCTCCCTTGGCCAATGCTAGAAAGCCAAGTGGGCATCCCACAGACTCTGATACATGGAGTATTTATTTATTTATTTATTTATTTATTTATTTATTTATTTAATTTATATACCGCCCTACTCCCGAAGGACTCAGGGCAGTGAACAGCCAAACGGTAAAAATACATAGATACAAAAACTGGAATCAGTTGCCCCCAGAGATAAGAAGAATCCAGGACCTCAATGCCTTCCGTCGTTCCCTGAAAACCTATCTTTTTAAGCAAGCCGGGTTGGCTTAAGAAGAAATTTTTAAAATTTTTAAATTCTTTTAATTAGTCTGTGATTCTTAACTTTCGGGCCAAAATTTATATATATTTTTAAATGTTTTAATATTTGTATTCTATGTTTTTTTTATCTTGGCTGTACACCGCCCTGAGTCCTCAGGGAGAAGGGCGGTATATAAATTGGAAATTAAATTAAATTAAATTAAATTAAAAACAAAGTAAAATCGAATTAAACAAATTTGGCCCGAACGTATCAAAACCCCAATCATTTAAAAAACCAATTAAAATTTGCATAATTAAAAGAGGGAAAAGATTAGGCTAGGCCCGCCTGGTGGAATAAAAAGGTCTTAAGAGCGCGGCGGAAAGTGCGCAGATCCGGGATCCTCCGTATCTCCGGAGGGAGCTCGTTCCAGATAGTAGGTGCCCCCACAGAGAAGGCTCTCCCCCTAGGGGCCACCAGTCAACATTGTTTGGCCGACGGCACCCGGAGGAGCCCCTCTCTATGAGAGCGTACCGGCCGCTGGGAGGCTATTGGTGGTAGTAGGCGGTCCCGTAAATAACCAGATCCTAAGCCATGGAGCGCTCTAAAGGTGGTAACCAAAACCTTGAAGAAGCATTCCTTGCTTCCCCTAGCTCTATTAAGTTTGGAAAGTAGTCATCAGGTTTAGAACCTGTTTTCATGAGGTCACCTTTGTCAAACACATCTGTCAAGTGTGGCAGGACATAGAGAGAGCCAACATGTTTTCTCAATTTAAGACAACCCAGTTCCCAGCCCAGATCTCCAATCCCATTTATCCATGTTGCCTTTGCTGCTTTATTTGCTGCCCTTGACCTGTGGTGGGATTCAAATAATTTAACAACCGGTTCTCTGCCCTAATGATTTCTTCCAACAACCAATTCACCAAACTGCTCAGAAAGTTAACAACCGGTTCTCCCGAAGTGGTGCGAACCGGCTGAATCCCACCACTGCCCTTGATTTTCTTGAACATTGCTTGCCGGCATCCCAGCCTCTCTCTCCTTTCCAGGAGCAAACTTCTTCCTGCCTCTTTCTCCTGAATCCTTGCCACTGCTGGCAGCTCAGCATCTCCTGCAATGCTGTTCTGTACAGAGCTGCAAAATACACATTAGTCTCCAATTCCCCAATTCCCATGTCTCCAGGGTCTTGCCTCATCTCTTTGGCTCCATTCACTTTCTGGTTTTGGTGGAAAGATATCATGAGAAAAACAAGATTCCAGGAAAGCTACCCTCAAACCAGCTCATTTTCTTCAGCTGGAGCCCCTAACAAAACAAAACCCGAGATTAAATCCTCTTGGAGGGCCTGGCTTTTCCCACTGAGTAAACTAATGTTTGGGGGGGGAATGAAAGATTGCTTTACACTACTGTTCACACGCAGTAATTTTCCCTCCAACGCCCAGATGTATAAGTTCGATCAGGTTACCAAACATGGAACGGGCAAAAGGAAAAGTCACTCACCTCTCCTCTTAACTTGTTCCCCTAGAAATCAGCTGTGGAATAGAATGAAAAATGAAGAGGGGAAGAAGTTCAGGGCCATGTGGAGGAAAAAATCCCGTTGTTTGAGCAAGCCGTGAATCTGCTCCTCCCTCTCCCCTCCTCCTTTCCCTCCCCTACACTACAAGTGATTTCAAATAAATGATCACCAGAGGTCTGGTGGGGGGGGGGTGGAGGTCTGGAAGGAAGCATGTGTGTGCTTGTTTGGATATTTGGTTGCAAAGGGAGGGAGGGTGGGTGGGAGGAGGAAGGGGAGACACCCACAGCTGCTCCAGCCTCATAATATTTCTCCCCTTTATGAAGTTATGCAAGAGGGAGGGTGGATGGGGACGGGACCTGCCAACAGGCAGGTTGGCTGGCAGACAAAACACAAAGAATTAACTTCTTAGGGTATTGAAGGGGGAAGGAGACTGACGTTTTGCATATACTTGCAAGGAGCCTCTTTTTTTTTAATAGGGCTGGGGTTCAAGACCACAAATGCAGCCCTGTGATATAAATGTGTCTGCTTATGTGTGTGTGCGTGTGTGTGCCTGCCTGCCCCCTTCCCCCCCCCGCATCTGGGACATTGCGTTATGGATTTCATTTGTATTCCCTGCCTTGTTTCCTTCAAGAATTTCAGGCGTGGATATTAGCCCTACAATAGCCCTTTGAACGAAACACAGCCGAGGGCGATTGGCAGACTTTCCTCATTGACAGGGGAGCTGAAGAGAGTTCCTCGCATTGAACAGTCTAGCTGTCTTCTGTTGTTGTTTTTTTCTCCTGCCCGGCCAATGTTCAGAGAATGCTAGGCAAGAGGCACCAGGGGGTTTCTAATGCCCTCGTCACCTCCCGCCTGGACTACTGTAATGCTCTCTACATTCCCTCGTCACCTCCCGCCTGGACTACTGTCACTCATGCCCTCGTCACCTCCCGCCTGGACTACTGTAATGCTCTCTACATGCCCTCGTCACCTCCCGCCTGGACTACTGTCACTCATGCCCTCGTCATCTCCTGCCTGGACTACTGTAATGCTCTCTACATTCCCTCGTCTCCTCCCGCCTGGACTACTGTCACTCATGCCCTCGTCACCTCCTGCCTGGACTACTGTAATGCTCTCTACATGCCCTCGTCACCTCCGGCCTGGACTACTGTCACTCATGCCCTCGTCACCTCCGGCCTGGACTACTGTAATGCTCTCTACATGGGGCTCCCGTTGAGGAGCACCCAGAGGCTCCAACTGGTCCAGAATGCAGCCGCGCGGGTGGTTATGGGAGCGACATGGCGTTCCCATGTAACACCTCTCCTGCGCAAACTGCACTGGCTCCTGGTGGTCTTCCAGGTGCACTTCACGGTCTCAGTTACAACCTTTAGAGCGCTCCATGGCTTAGGAACTGGGTACCTACAAGACCGCCTTCTGCCACCAGTAGCCTCTCACCGGCCAGTACGCTCACACAGAGAGGGACTCCTCAGGGTGCCGTCGGTCAAACAGTGTTGACTGGCGGCCCCCAGCGGGAGAGCCTTCTCTGTGGGGGCACCTGCCATTTGGGACGAGCTCCCCCCGGAGATACGGAGAATCCCAGATTTACGCACTTTCCGCCGTGCCCTCAAGACCTTTTTATTCCAGCAGGCTGGGCTGGCCTAACTCCTTTTAATTGTTTAATTTTAATTTGTTTTTTTTAAAAAAACGGGTGTTTTAATCAGTTTGGGCCAAATTTATTTAATGTGTTTTAAATTGTTTTTTAAATTTTATACTATATGTGTTTTATCTTTGGCTGTTCACCGCACTGAGTCCTTCGGGAATAGGGCGGTATATAAATCCAAACTAAACTAAACTAAACTAAACTAAACTAAACTAAACTAAACTAAACTAAACTAAACTAAACTAAACTAAACTAAACTAAACTAATATTTAACAGAATAACAGAGTTGGAAGGGACCTTGGGGGTCTTCTAATCCAGCCCTCTGCTCAAGCAGGAAACCTATACCATTTCAGACACATCGTTGTCCAATCTCTTCTTAAAAACCTCCAGTGATGAAGCACCCACAATTTCTGGAAGCAAGTTGTTCCACTGATTAATTGTTCTAACTGTCAGGAAATTTCTTCTTATTTCTAGCTCGGGCCTCTCCTTGTTTACTTTCCATCCATTGCTTCTTGTTCTGCCCTCAGGCGCTTTGGAAATAGGTTGATCCAGTGGTGAAATCCAATTTTTTTTTACTACCGGTTCTGTGGGCGTGGCTTGGTGGGCGTGGTGTGGCTTGGTGGGTGTGGCAGAGGAAGGATACTGCAAAATCTCCATTCCCACCTCACTCCAGGGGAAGGATACTGCAAAATCCCCTCCCCACTCCTGGGGGAAGGATATTGCAAAATCTCCATTCCCACCCCACTCTGGGACCAGCCAGAGGTGCTATTTGGCCAGTTCTCCAAACTACTCAAAATTTCCACTACCGGTTCTCCAGAATCTTTCAGAACCTGCTGGATTTCACCCCTGGGTTGATCCCCTCTTCTCTGGGGCAGCCCTTTAGCTTTGGAAGATGGCTATCATGTCACTCCTAGTCTTTCTTTTCATTAAACAATCCCTGCAACCACTGTTCATGTGTTTTATATAATGCAGAAAGGCTAAATCCCACAAGGTCACAGATAAGGAGCCTCTTTACACAATGCTTTATAATGTAGCCCACCTCAATACTGTCTTCTCAAAACCAGTTCTTTCTACAAGGGTTGTCCTTTTGCTCATGCACAGAAGATCGCACAGCTAGCTGGTGTTGGTGGAAGAGACATGTCCGATCACCAAGTCCAAGAGGTGTGGAAGATACTAATGACATCGAGTTCTCATGAAATATACCAGGAAATATCTTACCTTCCATGAAGTACGCAAGGAGAAAAGTTGACACTTCATCCAATAAAGGTCCTTCACCCCTATGTCAAACATATCACTAAAGTGAATAATTTTCTAGCGGATACCTACATATTGTGAACTGAAAATCAAGCAGGAAATCCTAAGAAAATAATTCAAATTAAGTTTAAGAATGTCTTTAACGCCATTTCTTCTTCTGTTTTTTTTTAAAATTAACATAGGAGGTAGAGAATGTGACAATCCCAGATATCTAAATTAACGCTTGTTCCCATGCCAGCCTACTTTTGCATGGACAACATCTGTGATAAGATATGGCCGGAAAGGGAGAAACTTCTTAGTGTAGCTCTCCATCTACATAATTCTTTCTCTGGAGACTACTGAGGCTTTTAATTTTCCCAGTTTTTAAAATATAGTCTATTTTGTCCTGCAAGTTTTTGAACTGTGGAAGGATGTCTCATGGGACCCAGACAGGTGTGAGTGTGTGTTGAATGCTCCCCGCCCCCCACAAAGCCAGAGTGAAAAGGTTTTTGGATCACCTATCTGCTCACTGGTAAAATCACACTATAATATATTGAGGTATGTTATCAATCTGTGTTTAACGTCTTTGTTACATGCCTGAAAAGTTTATCTGAGAGGTGGCATATAATTTTTTAAAAAATTATGTTAAAAATTATTTAAAGAAGTATCAAGACTTCTGAAGGTTCAATAGTTAGGACAAAGATGATTGTTCATTAGATGTGGATTTTCTAACATTGTTGCATTATTTAAAATATTTAAAATAAAAGCTGGGGATGAATGACCTTCTGAAATTCTCCCTTGAATGTGTGGGCCTCAAGGACTGCAAAGATGCCTGTTGCAGATGAGGTTCCATTTCTGAAGAAAAATCAGGTTCGTGATTTGAAAGTGCTCTTCAATCTTCAACAATTCAAGTAGCAAGAAGCATCTGTACACAACGACATCTATTACGCCAGCCTCGACTTCATATGACGTGTATCAAGATTTTATATGTCTTGACTTTCTGCAAAGTGCTTTAAAGGAGGCTGCTTTTCAAAGCTGTCCAGAAAAAAAAAATGGGGAAAAGTCAGTGGTGGGATTCAAGTAATTTAAGAACCGGTTCTCTGCCCTAATGATTTCTTCCAACAACCAGTTTGCCAAACTGCTCAGAAAGTTAACAACCAATTCTCCCGAAATGGTGCGAACTGGCTGAATCCTACCACTGGGTAAAGTTAAATTGTAGGGTTATTTTTGAAATCCTAAAGTTATTTAGATGATGAGGTAAGACCCTTTTGAAGATACCTCAATTGCTAAACCTAATTTTTATAGTTAGAATAGAATAGAATAACAGAGTTGGAAGGGACCTTGGAGGTCTTCTAGTCCAACCCCCTGCTTAGGCAGGAAACCCTGCACCATTTCAGAGAAACAGTTATCCAACATCTTCTTAAAAACTTCCAGTGTTGGAGCATTCACAACTGCTGTAGGAAAGTTGTTCCACTGATTAATTGTTCTATCTGTCAGGAAATTTCTCCTTAGTTCTAAGTTGCTTCTCTCCTTGATTAGTTTCCACCCATTGCTTCTTGTCCTGCCCTCAGGTGCTTTGGAGAATAGCTTGACTCCCTCTTCTTTGTGGCAGCCCCTGAGATATTGGAACACTGCTATCATGTCTCCCCTAGTCCTTCTTTTCATTGAACTAGACATACCCAGTTCCTGCAACTGTTCTTCATATATTTAATTAGTTATTTAGAGCAAGCTGGCTTGGGTGTTCATACAAACGCAAAAGCAGAGTATGAATTCAAAAATCAAACAAACTAAAATGAATGGATCGTTTCATTACATTTCTCCAGGGGAGGGGAAAATTCTTCAACAGGGTCTCAAGAGAAGGACCCTCCCTTAGGGCTTATACAATCCCATCTACTGTATTCTTTCCCCCCCCCCCCAAGGATGCCTGGGAGATGACAGAAAACTGAAGAAATCATATCACCTTTGTTCTGAGTCAAGCGCATCAGAGCAAGATAGATAATGAAAGCTGAAAAATTGCACAAGACATTTAAAAGATCTTTGTATCAAAAGGTCAAACTCCCCAAAGGTTGTATTTCTTTATCATGGGTTATATTAAAGGATTGATAGAGCAATCTTAGTTGGGAAGTGGGCATAAATTGACCTAGCAAACAATCCATTCCATCCAAGCCCTGCCTACTAATGTTGGTCAGGGGTTATAGGAAGGGAGGGTTTTCTGAAAGGAAGCCAAGGAATTTTGTGCTATTTTGCCTTTTATCCTTATACCACTGTAACCAGCGAGGACTACATCAAATAGGCCAGCTATGGAATGCTATGGGTTTGAACCAGGGGTGAAATGCTCCCGGTTCGGACTGGATCACCCGATCCGGTAGCAATGGAGGCGGGTGATTCGGAGAACCGGTAGCAAAAATCCCTGCTCCCCTGCCCCCCATGCCCAGCTGAGCCACACAATCATCAGAGGCTTTTTTTTAATTTTTAAAAGCATTTTTTCTACAACCTCTTCGGCCGAAAAAATGCTTTTAAAAGTAAAACAAAAAAGCCTCTGATGATTACACGGCTCAGCTTGGATCATCAAAGGCTTTTAAAAGAAAAAAACCCTTTTTTTCTTTTAAATGCCTCTGACGATCCCAGCTGAGTTGCCTGATCAGCAGAGACTTTTTTTCTTTTAAATGCCTCTGACGATCAGGCAACTCAGCTTGGATCATCAGAGGCTTTTAAAAGAAAAAAAGCCCCTTCGCCGAAGAGGTTGTAGAAAAAATGGTTTTAAAAGTAAAAAAAGAAAAAATTGGCCATGCCCACTCAGTCACATTACCCCACCATCGCCAAGCCATGCCCTTAGAACCCATAGTAACAATTTTTTTTTTAATTTTATAAATTTTTATTTATTTAAAAATACAGACAAAACAAACAAATAACAACAAAACATACAAAACATGTAAACATGTAAACAAGAATTCAAATGTACATCTTATCCAATTTGTCGCAACTGTACTGTCTGTTCTTATTTGTGCTTTTGACTCCTCCTTGTTTGTCTTTCTCTTATATCTATCTTTATAATTCACTGTTAACCTGCATTAGTAGTGTATGTTCCTATTTTTATATTAGGTCACTCCATTTACTTCCTAATCTTTTTTCCTTTTTCTATCTTCCAACCATGTGTACCACTTTTCCCATACTAGATAGTAGTCATGTTCCTCTCTGTTTTGCAATTCTTTTGTGAGTCTGTCCATTTTTGCACATTCCATGATTTTACTAATTACTCTATCTTCTGTTGGTATGTCACTACTCTTCCAATTTTGTGCAAAAATTATTCGAGCTGTTGTTGTTATATGAATGATTAAATATTTTATTTCCTTTTCATATTGTCCATTTATTATGCCCAGTAGAAAGGTTTCTGGCCTCATTTCTATTCTTTGTTGTGCAATTTCTTCTATTTGTGTTCTGATCGTTTGCCAGTATTGTTTTGCCTTTGGGCAGGTCCACCACATGTGATAATAGGTTCCTTTGTGAAGTTTACATTTCCAGCATGTTGGAGGAGTATTGGGGAACATTCTTGCCAGTCTGGCCGGTGGGAGGTGCCACCTATAAAACATTTTGTACAGATTTTCTTTATAGGGTACAGACGGTAGTAACAAATTTTAGATTTCACCATTGGTTTGAACCAAGGCCACTTGGAGCCGTAAAAGCATTTTCAACTCTATAGATAACACCTGAATCAGTTTTCACCCTGGTGATAGAACCACATCAACTGTTATATACTCCAAACACACTTTCCTGTAGGTTCAGCTATATCCATGATGGCGAACCTATGGCACGGGTGCCAGAGGTGGCATGCAGAGCCCTCTCTTCTGGCATGTGCATCGTCGCCCCAGGTCAAATCTCTGTGGTGTTTCTTTTGTGAGCTTCTGTTTCCCTGCAAACAACAAAACAGAAGCTCATGAAAGAAAAAGATCTTACCTCTTGCCCTGCTGCCGGTGTTGGGATGCCCCGCCTCCTGCAGGCCAGCTGATCTTCAAGTCTCTGCTGCACATGTGCACATGCGTGCACATATCTCTGCATGTGTGTGCATGCCTGTGCATGCGTATGTTCGCATATGTCCATGCATGCGCACATTTGCGCTCGCATCTTTCAGTTTGGGCATGCGCATGCACGCAGTTTGGGCACTCGGTGTCTAAAAGGTTTGCCATCACTGAGCTATACTTTTATTTCCAAGCAAGCACGTATGAGACTATATCACAAACGTGGGATCCTTGGCACTCTCTGAGTTTGCTTGTTTTCTTGCAGATATTTCATGACCAAACTAGGTAACATCATCAGTACTAGTAGGGAATGGGGTGGGTCTCATTTTATTGACTAGTGGCTTCTCTTCTATCTATACCACAAATGCTATATAAAACTAGATTTTGACAAGCATTATGGTGCAAGCCATGGTATTCCCTATTGAAGCCTAAGCTGGAGTTTGAAGAAGCAAGATAGGAAGATTATTGAGTGAGAGTGCCATGGACAACCAAGAAAATAAATAAATGGTTTAATCAAATAAATCAAACCAAAAGTTCTCACTTG
The DNA here is from genome assembly GCF_029215685.1 of Pituophis catenifer annectens. Taxonomy (NCBI): domain Eukaryota; kingdom Metazoa; phylum Chordata; class Lepidosauria; order Squamata; family Colubridae; genus Pituophis; species Pituophis catenifer. The sequence continues at coordinate 75,496,874 of NW_027256887.1, forward strand.
ACGCACAAATGACCACACTCAAATTATACTACAAATTATCCTGGCCCTGAATTATGCAAAGACCCAGCTCTCTGGAGAAGGCTGTAATATTGGGAAAGGTGGAAGGAAAGACAAATGTCAGGGTTCCAAGAAACACCCCCAACCAAAGAAGTCTCCAAGGCAGTTCCTCAAAATTCCATTTTATTAGAGATGTCATATTGGCACATCTGGGAAAACCCGAATCTGAAAGCTCCCAGGTTTTCCCCACCCAAAGGAGAGTCGAAAGTCCATTCCCCTGCACCCACGTGTCCAATCAATTCACCGTCCCGACTGGGAGGAGATGCTTCCCAGTCACACCACTCCAGGTGCAGGCTGAACGTCCTTGACTCTCAGAGAAAAGAATGTTGTTATGGCTAAATACCTCTACCAACTCCATGCAAACCTCCCTCCTCAGTTTCCCACAGCACTAAGTGTGGCAGCCCTGAAGATCTAAAAGAAAAGATGGCCTCCAGAGCTGACAACAAGAAGAAAACAACCAGCAGAAGTAGGGGTGAAATGCTCCCGGTTCGGACCAGATCGCCGATCCGGTAGTGATGGAGGTGGGTGGTTCGGAGAACCGGTAGCAAAAATCCCTGCCCCCCCCCCCATGCCCAGCTGAGCCGCACAATCATCAGAGGCTTTTTTTTTTACTTTTAAAAGCATTTTTTCTACAACCTCTTTGGCTGAAAAAATGCTTTTAAAAGTAAAAAAAAAGCCTCTGATGATCGTGTAGCTCAGCTGGGATCATCAAAGCTTTTAAAAGAAAAAAACCCTTTTTTCTTTTAAATGCCTCTGATGGTCCAAGCTGAGTTGCCTGATCGTTAGAGGCATTTAAAAGAAAAAAAGTCTCTGCCAATCAGGCAACTCAGGTGGGATTGTAGAGCCTTTTGAAAGTATTTTTTACAACCTCTTCGCCGAAGAGGTTGTAGAAAAAATGGTTTTAAAAGTAAAAAAAAAAAAAATTGGCCATGCCCACCCAGTCACATTACCCCGCCCAAGCCAGGCCCACAGAACTGGTAGTAACAAATTTTAGATTTCACCCCTGAGCAGAAGGTTATAGTGGTTTCAATTACAGTGGTGATGGGGGGGGGCCTGGAAGGGAGTATTGGAATTGCTGAAGAACTAGGTTAGGGACAGATCATCAGAGAAAATTTATCAACAAATGCTTGAGGGCATACGGTCAATCAATCAATCAATCAATCAAGGTAATCTTGTTAATCTCATGCCCTCCCATTTGGGTGGGATTATAACTCTGAGCATTTGGAGCTGGGACTTCTTAGAATTGCCATCTTATATCCCTGCATGGTGCACAGTGTGAGAAAACTGCTTTAAATTCTTTTAAAATACAAGAATACAACTACTAAAGACGTAATTGTAGAATTTTCCTGAGAAGAAAAATGTATCAACTCAAATCAATATTACGGGCAATTAAGCATCGGTTCATATTAATTTGTTGCATCTTCTCAACCGTTTCAATTTGTCAATTTATGATGAAGTTGTTATGTGGTTGCATATTTATGAAACATCATTCTGCAGTATCTACTATTGTTTAATATCTATCTATGGCCTGAGGTTTAATCAATCAATGCATTATTTTCATGCATTTATAGTTAGATTATAACTAGAGTTATAATCTATAAGAAGAAAACCTTTAAATGAATCTGGCATTGGGACAAACCTTCAATATGTCTTGACTAATTCAAGCAGTTTATTTAAATGATTTCTGAGACAGTACAAATATACGCATTATATCAAATTATGTACACATCTTAGATAATTTTTATTCTAAATTGCACAAATTTAACATGTGTTTAATCAATATGTTAACAGATTATTGGACAAATATTCTTAATTATAAAACAGTCCTCAGAAAGCAATAAATATAATTGATTTGCTGGCCAAGACTGGTTTTAATAATATACCATAGACAATGAAAAGATGTTCTCGTTTATAATGAAAAAAAGCACATACTCAGTCAAACCTTCTAAATCCCATTAATCTCAATGGAAAAATAAATATCTCATAAGGTAAAGGTAAAGGTTCTAAATTATATGTGCTAGTCGTTCCTGACTCTAGGGGGCGGTGCTCATCTCCGTTTCAAAGCCGAAGAGCCAGCGCTGTCCGAAGATGTGTCCATGGTCATGTGGTCGGCATGACTAAACACCAAAGGCACACGGAACGCTGTTACCTTCCCACCAAAGGTGGTCCCTATTTTGCTACTTGCATTTTTTATGTCCTTTCAAACTGCTAGGTTGGCAGAAGCTGGGACAAGTAACGGGAGCTCACCCCGTTACGTGGCACTAGGGATTCGAACCGCTGAACTGCCGACCTTTCGATTGACAAGCTCAGCATCTTAGCCACTGAGCCACCGCATCCCTCTAAATATCTCATCGTGACCCTTTATTTATTTAATTAATCTTCATTTTAAAGCTCACTTTTGCTCTTATAGTTACAAGTCTACTAAGATAGATTGTAATAAAGACATTAAAAATGGACCTCTATATATACATTACAAGGTTTCTTCAAGGAAATCAGGACACTGTACATATATTTGCAATGCGTATATTTGAAATTGTCTCAGTGACCCCAAGATAACAGTCTAGCCGCCATGCCGTAACAAAATTAGGATGATAATTTAAATGTCCCAGCCTATCACTTAAAGGCAACAATCCAAAGTTGTTTAAGCTCAGTAAACAGATTTTCCTTTTTAAACAATCTAAAATTCTAAAAAAAATCCAGCAATCTAAAGGTACTCTCATACCTTTCTTATTCAATCAGCATGCACAATAATCCTATTATTTATTGTGTATAGTTTACACCCAACCCATATGGTTTGCCAAGCAATTTCTTGCAGTGTCTTAGCTCCCAGCATTGGGAAACTTTTGCAATGTCACTAGAAAGGTAAATTTTTTTAAAAAAAATAAAAACAAGGATAAAGGAGATTATCCATGTGACTAGAAAGACAAAAAGAGAGTAACAAAAACCAGCTGCTGTATTACGAATACCGCCATTTTCATTTCCATTGGCTAAGACCAGAAAAGCCACATAACATGTTCTCGGTGCTCAGAGAAATTCCTAGAACAGTGTCTACAGTATTATATTCTGCGAGAAACCCCTTTGAAATCTGTTGTTCAAGATAGGTAAGCACCTTGGGGTTCGTAAGCACCAAGATGCTGGAGTGCAATTCCAGTGGCATCTGTCAGTTTCTTACCTGCTCTGACTCTAATTAAAAATAAACATTTGAATGTAAAAAAAAAAAAAGTTAAACGGGAAGCAAGCCTGCCCCAAAGCAAAGCACCAATCTCTAGCACTCTGTGGTTTTATAATAATGTCTCTTGGTCCAATGTAAAGTAACACAGACCTTCTAAGAAAATAACATTGGCGAATAGATGTAACCCAGTGCTTTCCATAGAAATGGGCCCTACTCTCTACCCATAATGAGAGGGTGGAATGGCAGACAATACCATAGAACGGGGGTGTCAAACTCAAGGCCCAGGGGCTGGATCCGGCCCACGGGGTGCTTAGATCTGGCCCACAGGGCCGCCCTGAAAACAGCAAAGGACCAATCCACGGGCCCTCTGCCAGCAAAAATGGAGCTCGGGAGGGCTGCCCTCCTGAGCTCAGTTTTCACTGACAGAGGGTTGTAGGGGGCTGGCGCAGCCAAAAACCGAGCTCGGGAGCCCGTTTTCGCTGGAAGAGTCCTCAGGCCACCATAGGGCCCCCCCAACACAGGTCACATCGGGCTGGCTACACCCACCCTGGCCACGCCCACCCTGGCCCCTCAAGGTCAAACACAACTGTGATGTGGCCCTCAATGAAATCGAGTTCGACACCCCTGTCATAGTAGGATGAGGAGAAGGAGGGGAATAGCCTCTCACCGAATTTACCTTCTCATATATAGATATATTTGGTGACTGTATATTACACAAGGGCATAATAAAATGTACCAACAACCAAAAGCCATCAGAGACTGAACCAGTGAACTATAGTCCTTTCCTCAGAAATATATCCTAGAGATTTTTTTTCCCCATCCTGTTTTTAAATATTAAACTTTTATTGAGGCGTTTTGAAGCCCTGTGTGTCAATACTATCGCACGAATTGCTCACTAGAAAGGTTATTCGCTTTTTAAATTGGTTCTTTTTGCGTAATCAGCTTTGAAGAAGCACGTGATACTAGCCGTGTGAAGAAAAATGATGTGCTATATCATTTGTAGATAGCAATGCAAGGTGTCCATAATCTGACTTCCAGCCAGGGGTGAAATCCAGCAGGTTCTGACAGGTTCTGGAGAACCAGTAGCGGAAATTTTGAGTAGTTTGGAGAACTGGCAAATACCACCTCTGGCTGGCCCCCGAGTGGGGAGGGAATGGAGATCTTGCAATATCCTTCCCCTGGAGTGGGAAGGGAATGGGGATTTTGCAGTATCCTTCCCCCAGGAGTGGGGAGGGAATGGGGATTTTGCAATATCCTTCCCCCAGGAGTGGGGAGGGAATGGGGATTTTGCAGTATCCTTCCCCTGGAGTGGGGTGGGAATGGAGATTTTGCAGGATCCTTCCCCTGCCACGCCCACCAAGCCACACCACGCCAAAGAACCGGTAGTAAAAAATTTTGGATTTCACCACTGCTTCCAGCCCATTTTTTCTGGCTTGTCAATGGAAGTTAGACCTTCAAAATCAAATCCTAATGAAAATATAATGAGGACAAAGATGGCTGTTCCATGGAAAGTTAGAAATCCATTTCGGGACATCCCCTTAACCAGCCACAGCAAGGTTTTGCTGCAAATGTCTCTGGATCTTTTAACTCCTGCCCAGAGACAGTAGGCAGTCTGGAATCCAAACGGTTATTTTATTTATCATGAAGATTCAACGCTTTATTTTCTCTCTCCAATAAGCCTACTATAAAGCACAGGAGATAAATTCCTGAGTCCTATCTAAATGTCTTTATCTGAACAGATTGACATGTATGGTGTCTCATCAGTCCTTAAGCGGAGAGGAGATAACTCTCCATAATGAATTAATGATCTGGCCGGTAATTTGATTTTCTTTTAACTGTTCTTCTGTGTCTTCCAACTATCGCTAATCCTTAAATTATATAACTTTAGTCCAGTAATAATTGCTCTATTATAGCTAATAAAACAGACTGACAGTGTGGCAAAATAGAATTTCAGAGCTCCGTAAGACATCCCCATCAGTGGTGGGTTTCAAATTTTTTTACTACCAGTTCTGTACCAGTTCTTGATAGGCGTGGCATGGCTTGGTAGGTGTGGCTTGGTGGGCGTGGCAGGGGAAGGATACTGTAAAATCTCCATTCCCTCCCCAATCCAGGGGAAGGTTACTGCAAAATCCCCATTTCCTCCTGATCAGTTGGGACTTGGGAGGCAGAGAATAGATGGGGGCAGGGCTAGTCAGAATTTTTACTACCGGTTCTCCAAACTACTCAAAATTTCTGCTACCGGTTCTCCAGAACTGGTGAGAACCTGCTGAAACCCACCTCTGATCCCCATCTTCAGGAATTTTCTTTCCTTGCCAAAAGTAACAGGAAATAAGTCGGGGGTGAAATGCTCCCGATTCGGACCGGATTGCCCAATCCGGTAGCGATGGAGGCGGGTGGTTCGGAGAAGCGGTAGCAAAAATCCCTGCCCCCTCCCATGCCCAGCTGAGCCGCACAATCATCAGAGGCTTTTTTTTTTTACTTTTAAAAGCATTTTTTCTACAACCTCTTTGGGCAAAAAAATGCTTTTAAAAGTTAAAAAAAAGGCTCTGATGATTGTGTGGCTCAGCTGGGATCGTCAAAGGCTTTTAAAAGAAAAAAAAAACCCTTTTTTTCTTTTAAATGCTTCTGACGATCCCAGCTGAGTTGCCTGATCGGCAGAGGCACAGGTTTTAAAAGTAAAAAAAAAAAAAAAAAGGCCACGCCCACCCAGTCACATTACCCCCACCACCACCAAGCCACGCCCACAGAACCGGTAGTAACAAATTTTAGATTTCACCACTGGATTAAGTCCCATGTCCTCTTTTAAACAAAATACACAATTTCTGCCCAACAGTCAGCTAATAATATGAGTGGTGCGGTGGCCTAGAGGAGGAACTCTCACCTCACAATCAGGAGGCTGTAAGTTCGACCTAGGTAGAGGCAGACATTTCTCTCTGGGCACGATGAGAATATATCTACTAAATATAATTCCACATTGGCAACAGGAAGGGCATCTGGCCAGTAAACATTCAGCTCCATTCAGTTGCCCAAACTCCACCCTGCAAGAGATTATGGGGTCATTAAAAGGAGATGATGATGATGATGATGATGATGATGATGATATCAGCTAATAATAGGCAATCCCACTGAATATTTCAGAGACCTGCAGCAGCATTAGCTGTTCTCTTTCTCTTTCCTGCCCACCTATTTTTTGTTGAAAAATCTCTCCTCTTGAAATTGCTCACCTGGATAAATCTACATGAATTCCAGGACTGATATAAATTACACTCCAGTTTGGATCCATACTGGGGAGATGGTGCTTGTAAGCAAGGTGATGCACAGCTCCTTACTTGCATGATTTCCAGCAAATTTCACCATATCTTTTCTTCTCTGGAGGAAACTTTCTGGTTTTAGAAAGAAGCAAATTCAGAGAGATGAAGAAGATGCTTCTAATGTCATATTTCTCCTCTGGACTCACGAAACCCGCACATGCAGTTGGGCAGTCACATTGAGTTTAAATTGAGTTTAAATAGTAATAATAAACTTAATCAGCAATTGCCATCAGACTCACAACTCACTGCCTCAGTTTAACTATTGCAGTAAGGGTTGTTTGGCACTGCTGCAGCACAGACTGAGTGGGAACTCCTACCAGGGTGCTGCTGTTAGTATGTGTATGGATTTCATGAGCTGTGTGCATGCATTTCTTAGAGCAGGCGTATCAAACCCGATTTCATTGAGGGCCGCATCACGGTTGTGTTTGACCTCCTGGGGCCAGGGTGGGCATGGCCAGGGTGGGTGTGGCCAGCTCGATATCACTCCTGTCGGGGGCACCTGTGGTGGCCTGCAGTGCTTCTGCCAGCGAAAACAGGCTCCTGAGCTCCGTTTTCCCTGGCAGAGGGTTGTAGCAGGCTGTGGCAACCGAAAACAGAGGTCGGGAGCAGTAGTGGGCTGCAAATCCCGTCGCTACCAGTTCACTCGGGGGCACTTGTGTGCTTGCGCATGCGTGCAATACTTCTGCGCATGCGCAGAAGTGTCTGGGTGGGTGGGTGGGTGGAGCCTCCTGCCTCCGCCGCTACCAGTTCGCCCGATTCGCGGTGAACCAGTAGCAACCCACCACTGCTCGGGAGCTTGTTTTCACTGGCAGAAACACTGTGGGCCGGTCCTTCACTGTTTCCAGGGTGGCCCTGAGGGCCAGATCTAAGTACCCCACAAGCCAGATCTGGCCCCTGGGCCTTGAGTTTAACACCTCTGTTTTAGAGGTCACCATAGCCTCAGAACAGAAATATGACATTGGTCCCTGCTTAATCCTGACTATGGTAGTACCAGGCAGTCTTGTTGCTGCAGTTCATACAAGCTGCAAGCTTCTGCCTTTTCCTTCAGACAGCAGGCAGGCAGGTTTACTCTGGACCACACAGCCTCCGGCCCATAAAGAGTATCTCTGTCTAAAACAGGTTTAATTCAGTTCCCTCCTCCTCCCACAAAAGTTTTAATTAATATCTGTCAAGTTTCAGGCTGTACAAGGTCCGTGATGGCTGTTAACTTCATTAAAAGTTCAAATTTAAATTAATAATAACTATACTTCACAATATATCCAGAGAAGAAGAAAAGAAAGATGGGATGAAAGAAAGGGGATGCGTTTTGTGTATTTTATTTCAAATTTTTCCTTCATTACAATATCAAATTCCAAATAAAGAAAAGACATGCTAGAAAAATTTAATGCTTACAATATATTGGTTGCAACTATCAGTTATCAATGAATTTATATTATAATGAGCTTATATTACAGATAGTTCTCATTTAGCAGCCACAGATGTAACAACTTGGTCATTAAGTGATGTGCTCCCTAAGTCAAAAAACTTATAAATGCAACTATGCTTACTTTAGTTGTCCTTTTCCCCACTCCCCAATCTTTTGGAATGCCCATTTTGGTGCCTGGATAATTAGCAAAAAAGGAGTTGATATTTGTATTTACATTCCTTGAAGAGGAAAGGATTACAAGAGAGTAAACTGGTACGCAATAGGGTATGCACATCTAAAAGAATGTGCTGTTTGCCTTGAGTGGCTCTCAGTGGTTCAGACAGAGTTCTCCAACCCCTGGGCCTCGGCCCACTACCAGGCCTATTTGCAACTGGGCCGTGTAATTGGTGGACTGGCACACACATGTGTGTGCAGCTCAACTTGTGTGAGGTGTGGGCTGGTGCATGGGCACAACTTGCGCAAGTCGAGATGTGTGCGCATGCATGTGCGTGCCAGCATGGCGCTTGCACAAATTGAACTATGTGCATGCTGGCACCCCACTCGTGTGGCCCAGTTTTTCTCTCCCCTTCCCCCTGCCAGGCTGCCACAAAGATTGGGGGCTGCTGACTTAGGAGGCAAAGAAAAAAAAAGGTTGTTTAAGTGATTAAAGTCTTGTCAGTTACAGGCAGCATCTGCCAGCAGCTGATTAAGGTCACAGATCTGAGTTTATTAACTTGAGGTTAGCACTTTTTGGAGAAGCAGTTGCACTTTAGAAAAAAAGCAGCTCAGAAAGAGATTACTCGTTTAGGCAATTTCTTTGCTCTGTGAAAGTAAAGAGAGAGAAAATGGGACAGGCACAGAACAATGTGTACTAACTGTCTGTAAAGGTAAAACGATAACACAGAGAGAGAGAGAGAGATTGTAATTTTGTAAATTTGTAATGTAATGAGAAAATTTTATAGATCAGTATTAAATACTTCTCAAAATATCAATTTAAACTTGTCCTTGCCTCTGTAATAGCAATCGCACTTAGACTTATATACCGCTTTACAGTGCTTTATAGTCCTCTCTAAGTGTTTACACAGTCAGCATATTGCCCCAACAATCTGGTTCCTCATTATGTAATGATCATTATGTCCATAAAGCTATAAACCAGCCTTTTCCGATGTGGTGCCCTGAATATGTGCACCTTTCAGAAGGCCCAAATGATAAGGCTAACTATGAATTCCTTCAGTCATGTTTCACATTTTGGCAGGAAGTCCATTTGAAAAAAGTTTCCACAATGAGCATGGCAAATGTAACAGACAAGCCCAGGTTCTATTCTTACTGCACAGCTGCAAAAGATTCCAGATCTTGCCAATCATAATGGCAGTTCCGTTCTCTGTCTCTCCAGCAGCCCACTTTGAATGGGGTTTGAATATTTTTTATTTGTATTTATTTTATTAGTCATATTTCTATGCCACCTACTCTCCGAGGACTCTGGGCGGCTTACACCAAAGACAATATACTAAATAGCATATTGCCCCCTAACAATCTGGGTCCTCATTTTACCCACCTCGGAAGGATGGAAGGCTGAGTCAACCTTGAGCCGGTGAGATTTGATCTGCTGATCTGCTGAACTAGCAGTCAGCTGAAGTAGCTGCAGTACTGCACTCTAACCACTGCGCCACCTCGGCTCTATCAGTAATATCAGTATTAACCACACAAAAAAGACATCTAATCCCATCTGTGGATTTGTCCACTCTTTGCTGCCTTAATTACCCTTGGTGTTCTACACATTGATGTTTTGATGATCTTCTCACTGATTCAAAAGTGAATGACTGAAATCTACAAAGGTGGGACAGTTATAATAATAAGGTCTGGATGTAAAATGTTAAGTTTTAGCTTCCAATTTTCCTAAGGAAGGATTTAATGCTTCTTCAATAATCCTAAACTTTTCAGGCTCACAAAAATCTAAACTTTATGTATTTTCTATTTTGCCTATGTCCTCCCCAAAGTATCTGTTACCAGGTAGTGTGATGTAGGCTGTGCCATGACATCATCACACAAATGATTACAATTACATGATCATGACAAGTGCAATGACACTGGCCCCCTTGCCATGGCCCCTCTATTAGAAAGGGGGCATAACAATGCCAGTTCTTGTTCTGCCTTGCTACATTGTAAGGTTGTGATATTACTGGAGAGAAATTCTAACACAATCTTCAAAGTACCATATTTTTTGGAGTATAAGATGCACCTTAGTTTTTGGGGAGGAAAATAAGAAAAAAGCTGATTGGCGGGTGGATCGGCCTCCCAGAATACCCCCAGTCAGCTGTTCCCAGAGGTAAATTTTAGCAACAGGTTCCTTGGTTGTGAGCTCTGTGTCTTGCTTTTTTTTTGCTTTTTTTCCTGCCTCTGAAAGCCTCCGAAACAGAGCTTCAGGAAAAAAGCTTCTGAACCTCTGTTTGGGGGCTTCTTTTCTGAAGCTCTGTTTGGAGGCTTTTTTTCTGAAGCTTCGTTTCTGATGCTTTTTTCAGCCTCTGAAACCTCTTTGAGAAGCTGGGCAGGGCTACATTCAGAGTAAACGATGCACCCAGATTTTCACCCTCTTTTTTTGGGGGGGGAAAGGTGCGTCTTATACTCCGAAAAATACGGTATATCCTTTTACAATAAAAATGTTAAGCCAGGGGTATGAGAAATAAGCCCAGCATATTCAACAGACATAGCTCTAATGTGAAATACAAATGCAAATTGATTGTGTTGGTGATATTCTAAGGAAAGCTGTTCACGAGAAAATAAAGAAAAATTAGCTACAGTTTGTCAGAGTTTGTTGCAGCACACACAAGCAGACTATTAAGCAGGATTCAAAAACATCTTTATATACATAACAACACATAAGGCATACAATACCCTTGTAGGTTTTTCTACATTGTAGAGAAGAGAATTGGTAAGTACAAACACAGCACAAAATGGAAGCACAAAATGGAGGAGGCAAAATGCAGGAGGGAGAAGCTGATGCCCTCAAGCTTATATACAGAACAGTTAAGCCACACCGAGACTCCAAACTGTGTCTTATGGTCCCATAAAACAAATACTATGTTTCAGTTACCAAACAGCCCTCATTGGCTGACCTGTTGCTATGCCCTATTCCATTTCATGAATATACTCTGACACAGTTTCTCATCCAGTCAACATTATATAATTTCTGTTTCTATCCATAATATTGCATGTGCAGATTTTTTAAAAAGAAAGTTACCGAATAGTAGTATCAAGGAAGTTCATGCATGTTTCAGCAATGTCCAAACTGCAGAAGTACCTTTGGGAACCGAGGACCCATCATGCATGAAAGCTGAGTTATATACTCTTATATACTGTTATATATTGTACAGTATTTAATAACAGCAAATGCAAACATATACCTCAGTACTCATCGTTAATTGGTTCCAGTAGGCACGATGAGTACCAAAAACAATGAGTGCCAAACAATTTTTTCCCATAAGGAATCATGTAATGAGCCACAAGGCAGCCAACACCGACAAGTTCTAGCTTGTGTGTTGAGTACCAAACAAACAATGAGTACCGGGACAAAATTTTCACATCAAAATGCTGTTAAGTACCAAATTCAATGAGTTTCAAGGCACTTGAGTAACAAGGTACTACTGTACTAATCTTAAAAAGATCAAAGTGGAGAAAATGGAATTTATGGCAAAGAGCAAGGTGTATGGTGTTGTATTTCATTTTTCATTTTCATTTTATTAAATTTGTATACCGCCCTACTCCCAAAGGACTCAGGGCGGTGAACAGGCACGAAATAAAACACATAAATACAAAAGTTAAGACATGATTAAAACCCAATTAAATAATTTTTGCCCGAGACAATTTAAAACTCCCAATAATTTAAAACAAATTAAAATTTGAGTTTAAAAATTTAAAAGAAGGGGAAAAAATTAGCCAGGCCGGCCTGATGGAATAGGAGTGTCTTCAAAGCACGGCGGAAAGTGCACAGATCCGGGATCCTCCGTATCTCCGGGGGGAGCTCGTTCCAGATAGTAGGTGCCCCCACAGAGAAGGCCCTCCCCCTAGGGGCCGCCAGTCGACATTGTTTGGTGACGGCACCTGGAGGAGCCCCTCTCTATGAGAGTGTACCGGCCAGTGGGAGGCTGTTTGTGGTAGTAGGTGGTCCCGTAAGTAGCCATGTCCTATCATGTGCATTTTTGTTTTATGAATCAAGCAGAAACGTGAAGATGATGATCAGTTTATACTTTGATGTCGCCCAGATTGTAGGGCCAATGCTAAAGGATTGTGGGGGTTGTATTCTGAAGGCATCAGATCGCTAAATCTCTTCACCATACATCTTGACTTGCATACCACACAGTGGTGAAATCCAAATTTTTTTACTACCGGTTCTGTGGGCATGGCTTGGTGGGCGTGGCTTGGTGGGCATAGCAAGGGAAGGATACTGCAAAATCCACATTCCTACCCCACTCCAGGGGAAGGATACTGCAAAATCTCCATTCCCACCCCACTCCTAGGGGAAGGATACTGCAAAATCCTCATTTCCAACCCACTCTGGGGCCAGCCAGAGGTGTTATTTGCCAGTTCTCTGAACTACTCAAAATTTCCGCTACCAGTTCTCCAGAACCTGTCAGAACCTGCTGGATTTCACCCCTGATACCACAGCATCTAAGGATATACCTTACTCTCAGTCATCCTGGTTTGCCAATCAATATTTACAGTATGTGAAGAAAAGGCAATTTAGAATCTTCAAATGTTCTGGAATGCAGTTCTCATCATTTCTTGCCATACTATCTGAGGCTGATGGAAACTGAATTCTAAAACATTAGATGAATATCAGCTTTAGGATTCACATTGTGTGTAGAGCAAAATGGTAATACTTCATCCATACAACCACGGCGAAAACATGTGCAAACCAAGTTACAAAGAAATCCACCCATCCTAGATGGAAACTTCTATCCAATCAAATAATTCAAATACATTTATGCATATTCAATTTTAAGTTTGCATCACATTTTGGACATCTAAAATCAGCCAAAGGCTTTGGGGAAAAGATTGAACTCTTCCTAATTACCGAACTTGAGAGTCTAGTTATGGAACTTAAAAGTCCAAGCACAGATCTAGAAGCTCAAAGGAACTAACATCATAGGCAGCTAATTTGACAAGTACTAGCCTCATGATGGAGAACCTATGGAAGAGATGGCTAACCTTTTTGCCATTGCGTGCCAAAAGTGGGGGGAGAGTGGTGGGGTCACATGCACGCGTGCCCACATCCATAATTCTATGTGCCACCCCCCGTGCTCTCCCCATTTTTGGCATGTGATGGTGGGCTACCGGTGGGCCCAGTAGGCCCGTTTCTTGCTCTCCCCAGGCTCTAGAGCCTTTCTAGGAGCCTGGGGAGGGCAAAAACGGCCTCCCCCACAGAGGCCCTCCAGAGGCCGGAAACAGTGTGTTTCCTGACTTCTGTTGGGCCCGGAAGGCCCGAAAATCAGCTGACTGGCGCACGCATGCGTGCTGGAGCTGAGCTCGCGTGCCCACCGATATGGCTCCGCGTGCCACCTGTGGCACCCGTGCCATAGGTTCGCCATCACGGACCTATGGCATTCATGCCAGAGGTGGCACACAGAGCCCTCTCTGTGGGCACGTGCGCTGTCGCCAGCTGGTCTTCTGGTTTTCGGTGTACATGTGTGCACCAGCCAGCTGGTCTTCGCGGACACCAGAGCGCTGAAAAATGGCCTGAAAACTGCCTGAAAAACTGCCAAAAAAACAGGCCAGTTTCAGGCCAGTTTCCAGCTGTTTTGGGGGCCATTTTCAGGCTGTTTTCTGGCTGTGCACTGGCCAGCTGGTCTTCGGGTTTATGATGCTCTGGCATGCGCACATGCATACACATGCATGCACATTCCGGTTTGGGCACTCGGTGCCGAAAAGCCTATAACCTTGACTAGGATTAACATATTGGTGTTGAAAAGCTCTGCACAGCCAGTAGATGGCATCAAGGAGACGCAGAAAATAATAAGTCTTTATTGCCCTCTAATGGTTGTCTGTAGGTTTGTATGGTCGCCATTGCTTTGATGTAGTGGTTCTCAAATTGGCAGCTATAAGATATGTGGATTTGAACTCCCAGCATTGCCTAACCAGCATGGGAAAACAAGAAACAACTTCCACCTGTACAAAAACGGGATAGAAAATACAAAAGCTATTTACATGGAGCAAGGCAAGATTTTGGGGAATATAAATATGAATCCCCATCCAAACGAGGCAGGAAGGGCCAGAACTGTACAAATACCATACCAAGGATCCTGGTCAGGAATTATAAAAAGGATGTGAAAAAGAGATGTGGGAAAATAACTAAGGGATTTTGGACATTGGGAAAATATTGCAGAAGGGCATAAAAATATGCAATCAACTTATTCATTTCTAGACAGGACGAATATAACTAATTTTTCTTTATAAAGCAATGATATCCTAAAAGAAGGGTTTTAATAGTTTCCTATGTTTCATAAACTAAACATAGAGAACTGCTTCATAAACTACTTCAAAGTCAATAATTTCATAAGGCAAAAATATGTACCGTATTTTTCGGAGTATAAGACGCAGCTTAGTTTTTTTGGAGAAAAATAGGGGGGCGGGGAAATCTGCCTACCAGGTATTCATCTGGATAGCATCCTTAGTCTGGTCAGCTTTAGCACATTAGTTTGCTGGTTTTGAGTGCACGCGCACATGCTTTTTAACCCCTGCTTGGGGATAAAAAAAAACAGCTTCTAAAGCACAACCGATCTTTGGAGAGAGAAGCAATGAGAAAAGCAGGCAAAGCATGGAGATCGCTTCACTCACTAGCACCTCGTTAGGGCTGAAAAAAAACTTCACAGCTGAGAGTCGGAGGGAGCAGGCAAAGCACGGAAGATCGCTTCACTGAAAAAAAAGCTTCTAAAGCACAGCTGAGAGTCAGAGGGAAAAGCACGAGATCGCTTCATTTTCTAGCGCCTCGTTAGGGCTGAAAAAAAGCTTTGAAAAAGCTACATTCAGAGTATAAGACGCACCCAAATTTTCAGCATCTTTTAGGAGGGGAAAAAAGAGCCTAATGCTGGGAAAGACTGAGGGCAAAAGAAGAAGGGGATGAGAGAGAACAAGGTGGCTGGATGGAATCACTGAATTAGAATTAGAATTAGAATTTTTTATTGGCCAAGTGTGATTGGACACACAAGGAATTTGTCTTGGTGCATATGCTCTCAATGTACATAAAAGAAAAGATACGTTCATCAAGAATCATAAGGTACAACACTTAATGATAGTCATAGGGTAAATAATAAGCAATCCAGAAACAATATCAGTATAAATCGTAAGGATACAAGCAACAAAATTATAGTCATAAAGTCGTAAGTGGAAGGAGATAGGTGGTGGGAAGGCGAAGCAGTAGGCATGAGCTTAAATGGACTCCAGAGGATGGTAGAGGACAGGAAGGCCTGGAGGAACATTGTCCATGGGGTCGTGATGGGTCGGACACAACTTCACAACAACAACATTCTGAAAAATACGGTATATGGCCATTTACACAGAACATAAATACCAAACATAGCTTACTCTGATACAACAAAAGCCACATATAGCACATTACTTGGTATCAATAATTTATATATTGATTAAAATTTAATTGAGAGGCAGCTTGTAAGAGAGGTGAGAGTTCATGCCATCTAAACAATGAAAAAAAAAATCTACTTAAAGGGATAAAAGCAGTACCGGTTGAAGGATTATGGCTTAATATGTAGAGTGTGCCTTGTTGAAGAAGACTGCAATGTATGTATAAACCTCAACGAAGATTTAAGTGGCCCACTGAGACAAGTGTTTTGCAGCTCTAGACCATTACAAATGTGATTTTTACATCCTTCATTTACAAGAGATTGACTACAATGGCTATTTTGCACATTATTATCTGAATAACAAAGGGATCCCAAGGGCTATATCCTGTACCAAATCCTGTTTTAATTTGAAATCATCCTATTATTCTAGCAAAAAAAAAGCCAAGATTTCCTGCAGTCAACTAGAGATCCTTTCTATTGCTCCCAGACACAGCCAAGCTGTCCTTTACTCAATGCACAAATTCAATGTTTCATTAGCTATCATTAAAAAAATGGCCAATAAAACCTTTCAGAGGTTGAATAATGGATCCCAGCAGCAAAATTACTGGCTAAGAATACCAAATATTACACTTCAATGGTACCTCAGAATGTGACTCTACCTTTTGTGACCTGTGATAAAGATCACATATAAATAATGCATCTCTTCCTCATGTACCCATCTAGCATTTGATATAATAAGGTACCTCTCACCAATCCACCAATCCTTCTTTGAAGCTTTGCAAACACAGCATATTTACGGTCTTCTCAGAAACGACAAAATTTCTGTGGTACTTTGGCTTGATTTTCTCCTGACTGTCCTTAGGCCATAATCCAGGTTTGCAAAGCCTAACTCCCGTTATTAATTTCTGCATTTGAACTCTAGTAAAACCATGTGACATTCTCCCTATCGAGGGGGGCACAGGTGTGAGATTACATTTTGGCAATCAAAAACAATGTAACGTTGCCTCTGGAAATTTCCGTGGGATAGAGCAGGCAATCCAAGACATGTGAGATCTGCTTTAGATTTAGATTCTTGATCTTTTAAGTGTACCAGAGTCACCTAATGTAACCTCTCTCTATAAGTTTCGGCATGTATCAAAAATACACAGGATTTCATATGTTCATCCTGCCACTAGCAAGCTTTCTTGGAAATCAGAGCTCCCAAAGAAATACCTCTGCAATATAAATTTAAGCTGTCAGTTCTTCTCTAATGATCACTGGTAGCAATAGAGCAAGGCTAGATAACTTCTGCCTTTTCAAGATTCAGGGGAGAACAGGATGTTACAGTCCCCGAGGGAAAGAACGAATTAAATCCCCTATTTCCATTCCAGATATAGACATGACCCAACTGCTAATTGACTCTTGCAGGCTGGCACTCTCTGCTATATGTGTGGACAGCACATCGGTTTAAAGGATAAAGCAAGCCATCAGGACATTCAGTTCTGTCCGTCAAAGGAAGAGGTCAGGAGGAACAGCCAGAACAATACAGGTGCTGCCTTTTAGCACCTGCTGTTGAGCAGCTGCCTCACTATGTCTAAAGGTAGGACAGATATTACTTGGATGCCAACCTCAATCTATTCCAGCCACTATACATTAGGAAATAGTGCTAGCAATAACAATAGTGGACGTGAAGTTTGGCTCTCCAAGCTTGTGGGTTGGTTTCCGAATGTTTCCTTACCAGGTTAGATGTTTCCTAGTTTAGGGCATAAACTCTCCTAAACTGTGCTGAAGATGTTACATAGCCTGGTAATGAAATGTTCAGAAACAGGGGTGGGATTGAAAAATTTCAGCAACCAGTTCGCTGCCCGGTTGCTGAGTGGGCGTGGCCATGGGAGTATGGCCTACTCGGCTTCCTGCACTATGGTGGGAGGGGTGTTTTTGCCCTCCCCAGGCTCTGGAGGCTTTCCTCGAGCCTCCCGGAGAGAAAAAAATGGCCTCCCCTGGCTCTGAAGGCCCTCTGGAGGCCGGAAACGGGTCCATTTTCAGACTTCTGGTACTTCTGGTAGGCCTGTTTTTCACCCTCCCCAGGCTCCAGAAGCTTTCCTTGAGTCTCCAGGAGGGCGGAAATGGCCTCCCCCGGGCTTTGGAGGCTCTCTGGAGGCTGGAAATTGGCCCGTTTCCAGACTTCCAGTACTTCCAGTAGGCCCATTTTTCGTCCTCCCAGAGCCTCCGCACTTACCTGGCATCCAAAATGGGCTGCATGGAGACTTCTGGGAGGGGCGGGGTGGGGTGGGCGAGGTCAGCCAGTCCTTGGAACAACCAATTTGTTGAACCAGATTAAAATTAAGATATGGTTCCCCCATACTGGTCCAAACCAACTGAATCCCACCACTGTTCAGAAACCAAGCCACAAACTTGGAGAACAAACCTTCACCCTCATCCTATCCCAAAGCTACAGATATTCACCACTAATGCAATAGCAATAGAGCTTAGCAATAGCAATAACACATAGATTTATATATCACTTCATAGTGTTTTACAGGCGTCTCTAGACAGTTTACAGAGTTAGCATATTGCCCCCAACAATCTGAGTCCTCATTTTACCGACCTTGGAAGGATGGAAAGTTGAGTCAACCTTGAGCCGGTCAGGGTCGAACTGCATTCTAACCACTGCACCACCACAGCTCAGATGTTGGGAGTTGGGCTCTAACAAACATTTGGAAAGCCACCATTTCTACACGTCTCCTATAACCTCAGGTTATTCAACTGAATTTATCATTCACAGCAAATATAAAGTCTTTTTCCCCCCCAGAAATCTATCCATAAACCACACCATTTCTTAATTAAAGTAGTTATTTCAAATGTTACATTAAAATAACCTCCTGAGCATCAGGATGGAGAAGTTTAATGATGTACCAAAGAAGCACCCACTGTTCAGAACTTGTAAAAATGTTTTTCTGATTATAAGTAAATACAGGGGCAATTGGGCGCAACAGCCCTGTAAAATGAAATATATTGTTGTTCCTCAATAGCCAAGAGTTAATTGAATGATAGCAATAAATGCAATCATTGCTTTTTTAATTTGGAAATTTTACAGTGTGACCATGGTGCAAAGGTGGATACAATACGGTTATACATGGCTCCTGAGCTTCTTCTTCTTCTTCTTTTTTTTTTTTTTTTTTTTTTTTGTAATCTCAGAGTTTCAGATCACTTTCAGAATCCACCGGCAAAACATTAAGCAATGTTATTTTTCAGAGTATTTCTTAAAAAGAAAAGCAACAAAGAACGTGCATTTGGATTCCACTGGATTTAACCTACTTCTTTTCATTATTATGCTTTGAAAAAAGATGAAAAAAGATTTGGCTATCAAAAGTTCTCCTTTTCTATAAGGAGGATACCGGAGCAGTTCATGCAAAGCAAGGTGAACAGAATTACAATCCTTCAAAAACCAGTTTCAGTGACTAAATCTGGGCCACCATGGGACAATCAGAGCTATTGCAACATTTGAGATGCAAAACTCTGTAAGAGGGTTATACAACTTGGGATGTTATTGGAAACGGGACTCTTCCCTATCTTCAGTTCGGGGTTTAGATGAGGATACTGGATGAAGAGAGAAGGAAAAGCAGGATGCAGCTGGAAAGATGGTCTTGCATATTATTCAAAAACTCGGAAGACGATTAGGAATACCATAGTTGGTATTCAAGCAGTTATCTTGTTCTCAGACAGATATCTGCTTCAGCAACCATGGTATTCCTAGTCTTCTTCTGAGTTTTTGAATACACGAAGCACTGAAGCAGCAAGTTTTGGATTTGACCAATATTTCTATGCAGTTACATAGTCCATCGCACTGCTGATCAGATAACTCAAAAGAACAATGAGAGAGTTGAATGGATACAAGACCTTCATTCAGGGGTGGGATTCAAAAATTTTAGCAAAAATTTTAGCAGAGCCTTGGTAGTACAGTGGTCTAAGGCACCCTGTTATTAAGACCAGATGCCTGCAATTACTGCAGGTTCGAATCTCGCCAGGCTCAAGGTTGACTCAGCCTTCCATCCTTTCTAAGGTAGGTAAATTGAGGACCCAGTTTGTGGGGGCAATAAGCTGACTTTGTATAAATATACAAAAGTATGAAAGCTATTGCTTAACGCATTGTAAACTGCCCTGAGTCTCC
This sequence comes from Pituophis catenifer annectens, assembly GCF_029215685.1. Lineage (NCBI taxonomy): Eukaryota > Metazoa > Chordata > Lepidosauria > Squamata > Colubridae > Pituophis > Pituophis catenifer. Next base: position 75,516,543 of record NW_027256887.1, read on the forward strand.
AGAGAAGGGCGGCATATAAATCAAATTAAAAAAAAAAAACTGGTTCTCTGCCCAGTTGCTGAGTAGGCGTGGCCACGGTGGGCGTGACCTATGTGGCCTCCTGTACCACAATTGGGGGGGGGCATTTTCGCTCTCCCCAAGCTCTGGAGGCTTTCTTCGAGCCTCCAGGAGGGTGAAAACGTCTTTTCCCCGGGCTTCCGGAGGCCAGAAACAGGGCCGTTTCCAGACTACTAGAACTTCCCGGAGGCCCGTTTTTCATTCTCCCAGAGTCTCTGCGCGGGTGCTGCACTTACCTGGCATCCAAAACGGGCCGCGTGGAGATTTCTGGGAGGGGAGGAGTGGGTGGGCGGGGCCAGCCAGTCCTTGCAACTATCAGTTCGGCGAACCGGATGTAAAATTAGCATCCAGTTCACCTGAACCGGTCTGAACTGGCTGCATCCCACCCCTGCCTTCATTGAGAGGTTGCCTTTGCTGACCTAGCTAGCTGGCAAAGGGCTCAGAAAGACTCAACTTCAATTTCAAGATGCTTGCCTTAATACTTCGGTTATTTTCTCTCTAGCAACTTACAGCATCATCTAGAGCTATCCAATGATTATCATGCCAAAATAAAAATAATGAGGACAGGCTTTGCATCACCTCAACAATGGCTGGGTGATGCCAGGAAGACCATGTGAGTCTTAGTGGGAAATGGCTATTGCTATGCCCATCAGGCATCCGTTCCCTTCCCTAAAGCTTGAGTGAATTTTGCAGTCATATGATAGAAAAGAAGCTCACGTTTGGATCAATATCGAGTTAATAGAAAGCGGAGAATAGGAATAAATGCTCAGCTCTCACAGCAGACGGATGCAAAAAGAAGAGGCCCCTTGGGAAATCTGTATTGGTGCTTTTATTAGGGATGAACAATAACCGTTTGTAATCAGGAGTGAGCAATATCAAGTTATCCCAAAGCCCTCCCCGCTTTGTATCTGTAAACTGCATGCATTGGTATTCAGTGCCAACTACAATTCAGTCTAAGAAAGTATGAAGTCTAAGACGCTTAAGTGGGGAGATGACTAACTTTTTGTTGTGGTCCGTACGTGGCCTGTGCAGCTAGTAGCTGATTCAGACAGCGACAGTGGCTTCTGATAATATTTATTATGATATCCATCTGGACTGGTTTCAATGTTTACAAGTGGGAGGCATTGTGCTGCAATGGATCCCCTTTTTCCTCCAGGGCCATTTCCACCTGATATTGGAAGAGCTCTAGGCCAAAACCAGTTTTTCAGAGTCCATCAGAACTCTATTGAGTTCGTGGTGGTTCAGTGGTTAGAGTGCAGTACTGCAGCTACTTCTGCTGACTGCCGGCTGCCTACAGTTTGGCAGTTCGAATCTCACCAGGCTCAAGGTTTACTCAGCCTTCCATCCTTCCAAGGTGGGTACTGTCAGATGTAAATGCCTTATTCTCTAATGTGTAAATAATATATGAATGGGGTATCAGGGGTTAACTTATTCTTCACTTCTTAATGTATTCATAATTCACCACTCCCACTTATAGCTCCACCCATTGTATATATAAGGAGCCACCTACACCCTTTTCCTTGCTTCTATCTGTGAATATTCAGTGAATATAGAATGCCTATTGTAAATAAAAGGAAGTATATTTAAACCTTTAACTCTCACTAATTTTATTGAGTCTGATCCTGAAAATATTGCAACAAGCTGGTAGCAGAGGATGGTTAATTGACTCAATAAAAAAACTTAAAAAATGTATAAGAAAGATAGGCCCAACACCAGGGTCTACAGCAAAGAAATGGAAACAGAACAAGAAATAATCAACGAATCCACAAACGCAATTTCGAGAGAATCCGAAGAATACACCACTGAAGACGAAGAAATAATAGATGAAAATGATGATGAGGAGGAAATCGAAATAGAGAATAACGAACTCAGGTCAGAAATATTAAAACTATTGAAAAGCCAGAAGAATGATGAAAGCCTCATCGCGAACCTCCAAGATATGCTGAAGAACAGCGGAGCAGCGAGAGAGAAGCACATCACTAATGAAAAATCAAAAGACACCAAAATAGTGAGTGATATGACTACAGAAAATATTGTTGTGAAGAAGAAAACCGGTGATCCCGCGCGAAATTTTGAATGGCAGCCATCTTGGTTTCAACAGACCTCCAGGGTGAGCGAAGCAGAGCCAATCAGAAAGCTCAATTCAAAATTTCTGGCGCAAAAAACATCAGACAACGAAAATGAAAAAGAAGACTCTAACACCTCTGAAGAATCAGAATCGGAAAGTGAAGAGGATTCAACAAACAATCAAATAAAATCAGCAATGAAAACGCTTTTTGCTGCCTTTGGACCAAAACTAAAAATAACAAAAAAACTAACGAAGAAGCGAGCGGGCAAGCCAATGCCTCAAGACCTGCCCGCTCCCATTCTGACTACGAGAGCGACGACGCCCGAACCCAGAGGGCCCTGCCGATACCGCCCCACGCCACAGACCGAAGCAAGCACCAACGCCGTCAAAGGAAGAAGAAGAGCAGCCGCCATCGTCAAGACTCCCAAAATCGAGCCAGAGACCAATTCGTCTGAGGAGGAGCAGAACGAGCGAGCCGCAACGAGGAGAACCTCTCACGACGACTCTGTGGAGGAAATGAACAACGCGCATGCGCAAGACTACGCAGACGGTCCGGGAAGACATGAACTGGCGAGAGAACCACGCAGACTCGTTGCGAGCATCCCCATGCCGTTTTGCAATTTTCTACACTTGCGAGACCACGGACTACCTCAGGTCGTAAGTAATGGACAAAATAATGTCGGAAATTTACCCAGTGACTTCCCAAAACTAAGGGTTGATGGCATTAATTTGCAAGAATGGTATCAACAGCTCCAGGTTGTCTTTATGAAGGAAAATTTACTATTTTTTATCACTAGTCCCCCAAAAAGACCTTGGACTTTAAAAATAGATTGTTTACACCATAGAGCATTTTTCTTAATAATATCTAGTGTGTCTCCTGCAATGTATCATAGCATCAAACCTAATCTGACTGTTTCAGAAATTATTCAATGCATGTTTAATTTGTTTCACAGCGATAGTGTGGCTACCACCACAAGAATGTCTAAGGATTTCTTTTCATCTAGAGTGAAACCAGGGGTTTCCATAAGTGAGCATTTAATATCTTTAAACAAAATAAGAGCTGAGCTGCATTTGAGGGGGGAGGTGATTTCAGACCAAACAATGAAAAGTGTTATTATCAACTCACTTGATTCATCATGGGACAGTTTTATGTCACATTTAGACACTATCAATCTAGGATATTTATCCATAGAAAGTCTATCCAATAAATTGATAGCAGAAGACAATTCAAGAAGAAATCGTTCTAGCAATCACACAGAACACAAACCTTATAGGAAAGTAGCTTTCCAAGAAAAATATAATGAAACATTCAAATGTCACAATTGTGGATCCAGGGAACACAATAGAAGAGATTGTCCCAAAATTTCAAAGGAAAGACATAGGTCAGAATATAGGAACAAATACAATTATAGACAGTCTTCCATAGATAGACATAGATATAGAAGCCCACCAAATTACAAAGAGAATAGAGGGGGCAGAGATAATTCAAAGGATAGAAAATCTGGTTCACTGAATGGATTAAATAAACAAGACAACACTAAAATACAGCAAAATGAGAACAATAATTGGCTTATTGATTCTGGAGCAACTAATCACACCACTAATAACAAAAATATATTGTCTTCATTTACAGAAGATAAATTTGTAATAAAGGTAGCTAACCAAGAAAAGGTTCAAGTATTAGGCAGAGGAAATGTAACCTTGCCTGGTCTAGGAAAAATAGAGGGGGTATTGTTAATACCTGAAATACCTCATAACATACTAAGTGCCATAAAACTAAGTAGAGATTCTGACATTAATATAGTTTTCTCAAAGGGAAAAGCGACTTTGGAGAAGAATAAAATAAATATAGGCACTGTGATGATTAAAGGAGGCCTACCTTATCTGATAACGAAGGAAAAATGGTTGCATAACATTGATTCAAATATGGAAGATTGTATTGAAGCAGATGATGAAAATATTAGTAACAGTGACAATGATGAATGTAAAATATCTCATGATCACGCAGATGCACACAATGAAAAAAAACCAAAAATAGGTAAACCAATTCATGATGAGTGTGCTCACATCTTACATAGGAAGTTAGGACATGCCAGTTTTCCTGTAGTACAAAAAATGACTGAACACGCAGAAGGTGTCAAAATAAAAAATTGTGAAAACTATTTGGAATGCTCAGTATGTAAATCTACAAAACTAAAAACTAGTCCCAGGCCAAGAAAATCTACTAGATCAACTAACAAAATTTTTGACTTAGTACACATGGACTTAGTTGGCCCATTAACTCCATCAATCACCTATAGAAAACGTTACTTCCTGACAATAGTAGACGATTATAGCCGTTATGGGTTTGTTTATACATTAAAACACAAAGATGAAACCTTTCAAAAATTTAAGGAATTTTACAAACGCATAGAAACACAACACAATATCAGAATAAAACAAATTATGACAGATAGGGGATGTGAATTCATGTCTAAAGAATTCTCCCAATGGTTAAAGGATAGAGGAATGCTACATTACACGTCTAGTCCATTTTCTGCGTTTCAGAACGGGATTGCAGAGAGAAAGAATTCCACATTACAAACCATGATTAGATGCACATTGGAGGATGCTGGCTTAAGCAAACAATTTTGGTCAGAAGCCTTACATTATTCAAATTACACACAAAATAGAACCTGGTCCAGTATTGTAAATAAGACACCATATGAAGTAATGTATAATAGGAAACCAAAATTAGCACACATGCACATATTTGGAGTCACTGCAGACGTACACATACCTAAGCAGTTGAGAAGAAAGGGAGAAAACGTATCCAGAAGACTCAGATTTATGGGATATGAAACTGGCACCAAAGGGTACAGATTCATTGATAATAATAACAAATTTATAGTTTCCAGAACAGCTGTGTTCCATGAACAGGCCAACTGGTCTAAATTACATCTTAATGAAATATTTCCAAATAAATGTAAAGATACAAAATCTCATGAGAAAGGGACCATAGAAAAACAGGATATCAACAAATATAAAAGCAAAACCAAAACTTGGACAAATAGCCAACACAAAATAAAGACAGACACACTAACAAAAAAAGAAGCAAGATATTTGCATGATAACAATAGCAAACCTGAAAGAGTCATTAGAAACAACAGAAATCAAATGCCAAATAAATACAGAGATTACATAATGCATATGGATGGTGAGCCAATAACACCTAATACTTATGAGGAAGTGTTAAAACTCCCTCGTGAAGAAAAAGAAAAATGGGAATTAGCTATGAAAAAAGAGATGGAAAGTTTACAAGGATTAAATGTATTTACACCTGCAATTGCACCTAAAGATAAAACAATTATTGGTACCAGGTGGATATATAAAATTAAGAACTTAGAAGGAGGCAATACTCTATATAAAGCTAGATTAGTTGCACAAGGTTATGCACAGAAATATCCGGAGGACTATACTGACACGTATTCCCCCACTGTAAGAACAGAGAGTGTCAAAACAGCTCTAGTGGTAGCATCAGCACTCAATCTTGATGTATTTCAATATGACATACAGACTGCGTATCTACACGCAAAACTAGATAAGGAAATATACGTAAGAGCACCTCACAGTCAATACACCAACAAAAATGAAATTTGGCTGTTGAACAAGAGTTTATACGGATTAAAACAATCTGGTAAAAGATGGTATGATTGTTTAGTAAAAGTACTTAAGACCATGGATTTCAACGCTACCACTGCTGATAACTGTTTCTTTGTCAAAAAGGGTGATGATCACATTGAATTTGTGTTGATTTATGTAGATGACATTTTATATATAGGAAAACACAAAGAGAGAAGAGAAACTTTTGTAAATAAGTTAAATGAACATTTCTCGTTGAAATCTCTAGGTAAAGTGAACAAATATCTTGGTGTTCAAATTAATAAGACTAGAAGGGGATTCAAACTTACTCAGAGAGATAAGATTATAGAACTTTTAAATAAATGCAATTTAAACAATGCCAAACCCTGTGATACTCCTATGCAAACTGATTTTCTTAGAAATACTGATGAATCTTCCCCTGAATTCAAGGATAACACGTTTTATAGATCAATCATAGGTTCACTTCTTTATATATCTAATTGGACTAGACCAGATATCGCCTTACCACTCAATTTATTATCCAGACACGTCAGCAAACCAACAATGTATCACTGGGAAGCTGTTAAAAGAATTTTAAGATATCTGAAAAGTACACTAGATTTTTGCTTAGTATTAGAACCTAGTGATAATAAAGAACCAAAGCTTGCATGTTATGCAGATGCGGACTGGGCTGGAGACACATCATGCAGAAAAAGTACATCTGGTTATATTTTTCTCTTAAATGACTGTCCAGTTTACTGGTATACTGGTAAACAAGAACTAGTAGCCACTTCAACGACAGAAGCGGAATATGTTTGTTTATCCAAAGCTGCAAATAACCTTGTATGGTTTAATGATTTAATTTCAGATGTTTGGAAAAAACCTGCTTTGCCTTTTGTTATGCATGAAGACAATAAAGCGGCCATTGAAATATCTAGATCTGATGCCATTGGACAAAGGTCCAGGCATATAGATATAAAATTTAAACATGTGAGGCAATTATCTCAGGATGGATTTATTAAAGCAGTGCATTGTGATACTTCAGAACAATTAGCTGACATATTGACAAAGCCTTTACCTTCTAAGCAACACAAATATTTAACATCTAAATTGTATGTCTTGTATTGTCCTGAATCAGAATGTAATTGGTGTTGTATAACGAATCGGCATTTAGAGGGGGATTTGTCAGATGTAAATGCCTTATTCTCTAATGTGTAAATAATATATGAATGGGGTATCAGGGGTTAACTTATTCTTCACTTCTTAATGTATTCATAATTCACCACTCCCACTTATAGCTCCACCCATTGTATATATAAGGAGCCACCTACACCCTTTTCCTTGCTTCTATCTGTGAATATTCAGTGAATATAGAATGCCTATTGTAAATAAAAGGAAGTATATTTAAACCTTTAACTCTCACTAATTTTATTGAGTCTGATCCTGAAAATATTGCAACAGGTACAATGAGGACCCAGATTGTTGGGGGCAAGAGGCTGACTCTGTAAACCGCTTAGTGAGGGCTGTAAAGCATTCTGAAGCAGTATATAAGTCTAAGTGCTATTGCTATTGCTATTCTCTTCCTGCTCTTATTTAATGTCTCTATGAAACCACTGGGTGTTGTCATTTATTGGGAAAGACCAGAGTTCATCAATATGCCAGTGGTATCCAACTATACTCTTCATCTCCACCCTGAGTCAATCAAACAAGTTCTTTCAAGTTGTAGCAAGTTCTTTGTTTTTAATACTCTGCGCACCACCCAGGATCACTGTCATGAGATGGATGGTTACATAAATAAATAAATCAAAATGAATTGGGTTGTTTTTTTCCCCATCTATTCTGTTATTCTATAATTCTGTTGCTTTCTTTGGCTCTGAGTGTTTCTTGTGTTGTGTTTTTAGTTTTTGTTTTTTATGCTATTATCCAATTGTAAACACCTCCTACTGAGTCATTAATAAATAAATATTTGCCTTGTGCTTTCAAGTACTCAGTTGAAAGGGTTTCTTGGTTGTGCCACCCAGCGGTGGGTTGCACATATTCTTACCACCCGTTTGCCCCATGCCAGGGATGAAATCTACTTACCTTCCTTACCAGTTCAGAGGCGCATGCGCCCTGCGCGCACAGACCTTCTGGGCATGTGCAGAAGGTAAAAAACACATTACTTCCTGGTTGAAACCAGAAAGTAATGACACCCGGGCGGGTGGGCGGAAGTTCGCTCCACCATCACTACTGGATCGCCGAACCATCGGCCAAGATCGCTACCAGACTGGGCAATCCAGTCTGATCCGGGAGCATTTCACCCCTGCCCCACGCACCATCCGCGCATGTGCCCGGCCTCCCACACATGCATTTTGCTTGTGTATGCCCCTTCTGCGCATGCGCCTGGCCCCGAAAACATGACTAAATAGGATGTCTTTACTCTGGGGTGGGGGGGGCGGGCCCACACGCGATCTCTGCTACTGGTTCACCTGAACCAGTACAAACCAGCTGAATGCCACCACTGGTGCCATCTAACAGATCTTATTTAGTTGATCTGGTCAGAACCAAATGTTCATTTTTTTTTTTCTAGGACAGCACATCTCTCAGCTTGGCCTATGGTGTGGTGCAATGTGGCAGACAGCATACTTAGCAAAAGGAAGCAGCAACAGCACATTGAAGATGCCCAGTTGGCTGGAGGAGCAACTCCTTCTGTGGAAAGCGATCCCTAAACACATTACTCTATGTGCCCTCCGCTCCTGCTGCTCATCTTGCTTTGTCCATCATCTGCTTAGGATACCAGGTGTTGCCTACAGGATTTCATTTTGTCCTTCCTGAAATGAAACTTCTCTGCTGAAATCACTGGCAGAGTTTTAGAGCAGAGTGTCATCAGTATGCTGATGATACTTGGCTCTACTGCTCCTTAGTATCCAATTTGTAGAAAGTAATCAATAACCTGGAATGTTGCCGACCACAGTTTGAATGAGAGAGAACAATCTGAAATTAAATCTAGAAAAGTGAGAAGTGGTTATATAAATAGGAAAGCGCACTCAAAGGTTGAGGTTCACTTTGTTTTGGATGGTGTTGCACTATCACAAAAAACAGTAGGTTCAAAACCTGGATCCCAGAGATGTTACTGAAATCACAGACAGCGGTTGTATCGAGGAACACTTTTATACAATTGCATCTAGTAGACCAGCTGAGTTCCTTCCTGAGCTATCTGGATTTGGTAGTTGTATGTTTGTTGCATAACTTGCATATAACCTTGATTAATGCAACATATTCTACCTTATAAAGATTTGAGAAATTGCAGTTGGTCATAAATTCAGCAGCTACCAATAGATATACGATGCAAAGAACATATAGAGTTGATACTAAAATATTGGCACTGGTTGCCAATTACTTGCCCAACACAATTCAATTTGTTGGCATTGATTCTTAATACTCTAGGTAGCTTTGGGCCAGATTATTAGAGATTGAAACATTATTTGTATAATTATTAGGAAAGCAGATTTTATTATTATACTACTAAGGAGTTTTATTTAGAAGAAACGTATTAGAGAAGTGTTTCTCAACCTTGGCAACTTTAAAATGTATGCACTTCAAGCATGCTGGCTGGGGAATTCTGGGAGTTGAAGTCCACATATCTTAAAGTTGTCAAGGTTGAGAAACACAGCTTTATAGGAATAAATAAAGTGTAGCTAACTACATCCATCAGAAGAACCACAAGTTCATGTACTCAGTGCATGTAGCAGATCCAGTTAACTTCATTCTGCTGTCACTTAGAACAGGGGTCTCCAACCTTGGCAACTTTAGACTTGTGGACTTCAACGCCCAGAGACTTCAATTCTGGGAGTTGAAGTCCACAAGTCTTAAAGTTGCCAAGGTTGGAGACCCCTGATTTAGAAGACCAGTTAAGAGCTTTTGGCGAGGGAGAGAAAGACTCCTCACTTCATTCCATCTGGTTTGTCCCATTGCTATCTTTTATCTTTTAGGTTTCATTGGTTTTACTGTAATTGCTGTAATTCTGTCAGTCAAGGTAGACTTTGTGCTGCCTCTGAAGTACCTTAGGACTCCATTTCCCAGAATTCTTCATGGTGCTGCTAGCTGAAAATCCCGTATTTGTAATCTGTACACTTCCAGAAGGCCCCAGGTTGGTAGAGATTGCATGAATAATAATGCATTGGATGGATTGAATGGGGTGACTTCGTAAACTTGCTTATATTCCTATTAACTCAGATCACATTTCTGGTAAACGCATCAATTGTATGCTGCCAGCACATAAATGAAAGTCTAATGCTTCAATTCTGTTTCCTTTAAAATATATTCACATTTGAGATATTAAGAATGGATTTAGTTACGTATTAGACATATACTTAGATACCTCAAAATGAGACATGCCTCGGATATTTAATATTCCACTGCTGTATAAGCAGTGTATAAGCAATTTGGCAATTTGCATGGACTTCCACTCCCCAAAATCCTCATTTGCATGTAATTTATTTTGCATTTATTATTACATTTCTACACCGTCCATCTCACCTAAGTGCCTCTGTAAACTATGTAAAATGTCTCCGATTTCATTTCTGTCGTTAGCTATTTGTATCAGGCATGTCCATAAGACTAATTTCAGTAAATAGGATTTTTCTATGTTACATATTCTCAGGCTCTTTTTCTTTGTCAATAGTTCAAACATTAGGAACAATAAACTGCTAGTTTAGCAGTTTTCTTGATTCCACCCTTCTATTTCTATTCACTTCATGCCAACTGGCAATACTCCCCTTCTAACTCTTTCTTCTCAAAACAGCCTAGTCCAGTTTATTACCCTTCCCACCTGACTTTGTGGTATTATATCTCTTTCTGAAAGTCCTATTAAGAGATTATTCAGGTAACTTCCTACTTTTGCTAGAGCAAAGGCAAAAGGCCATATTGGGGCTTCCAGCTTTATTGTTATCTACTCAGCTATCTTCAACTGATAATGATTTTGTCAAGTAATTTATAGTGAGGGAGAATATATCTAATGAAGTATTGTCCTAATACCAGATACAGCTTTTGAATTCTCATTTGGGAGAATGTGGAGCGTCAGAAATGGAAGACATAGTACATGTTCTATTCAATTGCCAGTTATGTGCCTCAGCTAGGACTCAGTACTTACAGACATTACTTGAGAGAACCATATCCTGGGACTCTTAACAAAAAAAAATTTTCAGGTCACAAATATATATGTAGTCAGTAGAACTGTTAGGTTTATAGTCAGGGCTGTGCAATAGAGAACATGTTTTACTGACCATGTTGGGATTCATGCAAAGATTTGCAAGACCGCCTTCTGCTGCTGATAGCCTCCCACCGACCAGTACGCTCCCACAGAGAGGGACTCCTCAGGGTGCCGTCAGCCAGGCAATGTCGGCTGGCGACCCCCAGGGGGAGGGCCTTCTCTGTGGCAGCACCTGCCCTCTGGAACGATTTGCCCCCGGAGATACGAAGGATACCAGATCTCCGGGCCTTTCGCCGTGCCCTAAAAACTTTTCTTTTCCATCAAGCAGGGCTGGCGTGAAACACCTCCCCCCCTTTTTTTTTTTAGCTCTTTTTAGCTTTTTAAATGTAAATTGGGTTTTAATTGGATTGTTTTAATTGTGGGCCAAAGCTGTATAATTCTTTTAATTGATTTTAAATTTTGTATTGGTATGTTTTTTATCCTTGGCTGTGCACCGCCCTGAGTCCAATAGGAGAAGGGCGGTATATAAATTGAATAAATAAATAAATAAATAAATAAATAAATAAATAAATAAATAAATAAATAAATAAATAAATAAATAAATATATATAGATGATGAATTAACCTAAACACATACTGCCTTTGAACTTTAATATTCATTTTATTATCCATCCTTGGATTCTATTTTATCTTATTCTACTTTACTCTTTTATCTTCACTTTACTTTATCCTACTTAGTTTATTCTATTTTATCTCGTTGTAGTCTATCTTATTTCACTGTATCTTACCTTACCCACATTTTATTGTATTTCACTATGGCTGATTCTCATGCTTTGATATGGTCAATTGACTAATCAATAAAATATCATTGTACTGTTTTTTAAAAAAGGCATTTTCATTTGGATGCATGATATTCTGGTCCATTGGTACATAAGTGAGGAGCATCTATCCATTCATCATGTTGCCATGGGTGACACGTATCCAGTTTTGAAGGGCTTGCTGGAGAACATTTGCTAGAAAAGAGAAAAGCTTTGCTGCTTTGTTCTCTTCTCTAAAAAGCTTCTGTGTTTGCTAGAAAGGAATAAAATCAAGTAACAGAGGTTATGGTCAAAAAGCAGTTGCTATGGAGGTTGGGTTTTCCCTGACAGTCAAAGCAGAAATGACCACAGAAAGTTCATCTATGAGGCTATAGATATAAATACTATCTCCTGCAAGATACATTTGATTCAATTTCAGCGTGGCATAGTGGCAACCTGGCCCAAGATGGAGGATGATCCATTTTGAAGACATTTTCTCAAACAAGGGTTAGCAGGCTATCCTAATGGCATGGGAAGGGGGGTATGTCAATAAGGCAATAAATTTCAAAATGCAGCAGTTGATCTGATATAAATGAATGGAAAAGGGAAGTGCTGGATCCCAAGACTAAGCACATCATTCTTGTGTTGAATCACATATGGGATTTTTTTTCTGGAATCTTGACCATGTTGATATTACTCGTCTCAACTATTATAACTTGTCTCCCTGCTAGACAAAGTTTATTTATTCTTACACCAGGTTCCTCTCTCCCTTTTACCTCACAATATAAGAAGTGCTCAGATGCTCAACATTTATCTAATCCAACCTTTCTGTTCCCTTGACAGATGAGTAACCTGTAAGATGACTTACAGGACAATTGTTCCATGTGCTTATCTTCCTTCTTCGTCCATTGCAAATGGAGAAAAAGATATGACACAATTTATTGAAAATTTAAGAGTACAAATGGATAAGCTTTCCCAATGTCAGTCTGCAAGGTGTAGCACATCTGGAAATCAACTCAGCAGGATGATTAGAACCATGGTTTATTAATGCAAGCTGCAGAGAAGAACCTGGCAGATCAGATCATGGTTTTCAACTTCTTCCTTTTATGCCCCTGTGAATCAGGGAGAAGCCAGCTGAGTTTCTTCGTAATGCCCAGCATGGAAATTATTAGGAAATCTAGATTAGTTTTTAGGTTGATGCCCCCTTTGTTCTCCATTATTTCATTCTAAGCATCTACTAGCTAGCAATTTTTTAGAGTTTACATAAAACATAGTCTGTTTCTCCAAATAATACATTTTGTAGCATTGTCTATGGAAATTCTCAGTCATCCAGATCACGGTTGTCCCAAAGTCAATCATGTTTCAAAAGGCAACTAGAGTTATTTTGTTTTTCCTTGAAGACATTTTGCTTCCTTAAAACCTTCCATTCTCCACCATTCGGTCAGAACCTAAGAAGCTTCTTGGAGGAGAAGCGAACTGTCTTCAAGAAAAAACAAACTCCAGTTGCCTTTTTCAAAAGCACCTTTGGGATGATTTGGTAGCCTTCTTCCTGCTATTTTAGAAGTTATTTCTAAGCTAACATTTTCTTGTATGTTGGTATAATTAACATGCATGTTTTAGTTTATGATTTTCCACAATGTACATGTTTTCAATGTTTACGGGGTTGTTGTTGTTTTAACTTGCAAGAGAAATTTTGAAAAATGCAGATCCTGAAGGATACTGATAGTATAACTCTTGATCCAACTATCAATAAATCTTATTCATAGGGATGACCACAGGGGATCAAAAAATAAAGATGATGGCCACCATTAAAGAATAACATCTCTGTCCTTACAATGCTTTACTATCATAAAGGGGGTTATTTATTTATTGTTTATTTATTTATTGATTCGATTTATATGCCGCCCTTCTCCGGAGACTCAGGGCGGCTTACAATGCATTAAGCAATAGCATTCATACTTTTGTATATACCTGCTTAGTAGGGCTTTCGGCCACCCCTAAGCGGTGTTCTTTTTTATACAAAGTCAGCTTATTGCCCCCACAATCTGGGTCCTCATTTTACCCACCTCAAAAGGATGGAAGGCTGAGTCAACCTTGAGCCTGGTGAGATTCGAACTTGCAGTAATTGCAGGCAGCAGGTGCTAGTTAACAGCACATTAGTCTGCTGCGCCACCAAAGCTCTGTCCCCATTACACGCCCCCTCCTCCATCTTGGATGCTCCCATTTGATGACTTTACAAGTGAGAAGACAAGCACAAGCAAGATATTTTTTTTCCCCGTAACAATTTCTAAGAAATATTGCAAGAGAAGCGAAATTCCTATAACTTGAGAGTAATTTGACATATTATTCAAGAAGCAGCTTCATTTACTACTAAGTACAAACAGCAATCAAAGCATCAATTCTCCACGAACCCATTTGCTAAGGCTCAGAATAGACTGATCACAATTGTCTCTGCTTTTCATTTGTTCAGTAAGAAACCACTTTCTAAAAAGGAGGTGGAGAAAAGAATAATGCTACCCCTCTGCAAAAGGAGATTGTTAAAACATTCACTTTCCCAAATTAAATTGTGTATGCTGAATGATTTGCTGTTGAAAGGCTGGGAGAAGAAAGGGATTCGGACTGCCTTCAAGCCTCTTGTGCTATTTATTTTTATTTTGTGTAATATTTTTACACAAAAATATTTGCCCTTTAGACAAAAGAACCCCCAGGACTTATGAAAGTGCAATAACAAAGGAAAAAGCACCCACAGACTCCTGGTTATATTTTTAAAAAAATGAACTAGGAAAAGAAAAATAGGAATGCAAGCACATTCAAAGAAACGCACGAAATATATTATGCCCTTGTAATGACCAGCTTGAAATGAAGCCATTTGCGGGAAGGAGGGGGAGCAAATTAAGGAAGAGTTACTAAGTCGAGCCAAAAAGGCACAGACAGATGCAAGAATTATAGACCAGGGCTGTCAAACTCCTAGGCCGTGGGCCGGATGCATCACATGCTGGCCATACCCACACCCGGTTTAGTGAAGGGGGGAAACATCACGCGATGCTGCCATGACGACATGAGTTTGACACCCCCACTATAGACCAGTGGTGGGTTTCAAAAATTTTTACTACTGGTTCTGTGGGTGTGGCTTGGTGGCCATGGCATGGCTTGGAGGGCATGGCTTGGTGGGGGTGGCAGGGGAAGTATACTGTAAAATGTCCATTCTCACCCCAATCCAGGAGAAGTGTCAGCTTCCAAGCTGCCATAAGGAAGGAGAGGAGAGGCTTGAACTTTCACCTACTTAATTCCCCTGAAGAACTGTCTCCACGGAGATGGGATGAGAGGAGGACATTCCTGTGAACTGACAGAGATGGGATGAGTAGAGTGGCTTGGAAGATGGCCAATGAGACGCAGAGAATTGGAAACCGGAAAGAGAGGTTTTGGGGGGGGGCAAAGTTCAGTGCTAACTGCACATTGAGTCAGGGTCAGTTCGTTATGCTCAATAAAGAAAAAAATTTCCTCAAAGATCGGGCATTTGGAAATTCATTTATTTGGAGATAACAACGAAGCTTGACAAGAAGGTTACTGCAAAATCCCCATTTCCTCTCGATCAACTGGGACTTGGGAGGCAGAGAATAGATGGGGCAGGGCCAGTCAGAATTTTTACTATCAGTTCTCTGAACTACTCAAAATTTCCGCTACTGGTTCTCCAGAACTGGTCAGAACTTGCTGAAACCCATCTCTGCTATAGACAGTCTTTGACCTACAACCATTCATTTAGTGACCATTTGAATTTACAACAGCACAGAAAAAAAGTGACTTAGTTTTCACACTTGCAACCATTGCAGCGTCCCTGTGGCTCATATGATCAAAATTTTGGGTGCTTGTTTGGCAACTAGAATGTATTTACAACGGTTGCAGTATCCCGGGCTCATGTGTTCACCATTTTGTAACCTTCCCAGTTGCCTTGCAACAAGCAAAGTCAATGGAGGAAGCCAAATTTGCTTAACAACCACATGGTTCACTTAACAACTGCAGTGATTTGCTTAATGGCTATGGCAAAAAAAGGTCATAAAATGAGGCAGCATACTTCACCTAAGAACTGTATCACTTGGATGGGCTCAGCTGTGGTTATAAACTTGTGACAATTCTCCAAACTTTTCTGTACATACGTAAATTGGAATTATTCTGCCTGGATTTTTTTTTCTCCTGCAGAGGTAAGCACCAGATCCAAAGACATTGAAGAAGCATTGAGTGTTCACAAGAAGCTGTTCTGCCCCAGCTATGGATCCCAAAGAATGTAGCACACACAAACTCCGAACAAAACTCAGTTTACTTTAAAACACAGTTTTGCAAATGCAGGTTATTAATAAAACGTTCTTAACAACCTGCCAAAAATTCCACAGATAAGATAGAGTCTTACAAGAGTTGGCAGAAAGCCCAGAATCCAGGTTTGCAGAGAAAATCCAAACTCAATGATCAGCGAACGAACAAACAGCTTTTTACAAGCTGTGTGCAAACTTAAATAGGCTAAGGGAATGGCCAATTAGCCCCAAGCCTTATTCTTGAGGAGACCTCCTCCTGAGTAACCACTCCTGCCTTTTGGCAGCTCTGCGTGCCCGTGCATTGAGAAGAGGCTCCTCCACTTCATCCTCTTCACTTAAAGGAGCCTCTGGAGGTTCTGAAGGCCCTGGTTGAATCCCTGCCTCTGGCACTACATCTTCTTCAGCCTCCTCGCTGTCCAACTCGAGCGCCGGCTGCACAGACTGCTGGTGCGACATTACACCAGCCTCCTTGTCGTCAGGATCAGCAACAATCCGTGCAGGCCACAACAGAAGCTGATGGTGGGGAGTGGGGGAAACTACAATTTTCCAGGATGCGTTTGCAATATGCATTCATTGTACAACTTCTGCAATAGTCCATTTAAGTGCACCGTTGGATTTTTCTTTCTTTATTTGCAACACCACTTTTATACAAAGATTTATATTAAATTTATATTTATATTATTTTAAGATTTGAGGAGCCATGGTGGCACAATGGTTAGAATGCAGAATTGCAGGCTAATTCAGCTCAATGCCAGGAGTTCGATCCTGAACTCCTGACCGGCTCAAGATTGACTCAGTCTTCCATCCTTCCGAGGTCGGTAAAATGAAGACCTGGGTTGTTGGAAATATGCTGACTCTGTAAACCATTTCGAGAGAGCTGTAAAGCACTGTGAAGCAGTATATAAGTCTGAGCGCTATTACTATTATATTAAGTTTTGAGGAGTCGTGGTGGCACAGTGGTTAGAATGCAGAATTGCAAGCTAATTGAGCTCACAGCTAGGACTTCAAGTCTCAGCGGCTCAAGGTTGTCTCAATCTTCCATTCTTTTGAGGTCGGTAAAATGAGGACCCAGATTGTCAAGGGCAATATGCTAACTCTGTAAACCTCTTAGAGAGGGCTGTAAAGCACTGTGAAGTGGTATATAAGTCTAAGTGCTATTGCTATTTCTTTGCATGATTTGTTAGAAAAAGGGTTTTGAATTGAAAACTGAAGCATGGGAAGATGCATTGTTATACTTCTTCCTACTTCATTATTGTCCACATCAATTGTCAGCTAGTATGGATGTCTTCACTTATTTTTAACTCTCTTTAGACTAGCCGGGGATCTACTGCATGCAAATCATGGAGCATTGTTTAGCACTGTACGTGCATACATTAAAACTCTCTCTGATCCTTAATAAATTGTATTGCTACTGCAGTGAACATCATTTCATGCACATGTATATGTGTCTATGGACACACACACACACACACACACACACACACACACACACACACACCAGGAGATTGGATAGAAAATAATTGTTGAGTGCCTCCATCATATAACCCAATAGTAGGGACAAATTTGCAGGGCTGGCAGAAGTGACAATACCATTTCTTGCCAAATATGTGTAACATTGATGGGCTTTATCTACAGCATAGATAGAGTAGCTTCTTATAAAGATTAGAAACTCAGAAAGAATCACCACTTTTTCAGGAGCTGAATTAAGATGCTGTATTTCCTGCATTTGTTTCTACATTTTGATTTGGGGGGGTCAGCACACTGCTGCCCAATTACCGCTTGCATCTCACTCGTGGCATTCTGAATTGATTTTAAAGTGGGTAAATGGAGGTCAGCTCCTGTCGACTTGATGAACACATCCATGTAATTTTCTTGGCCACATTCTGGAAGTTGTTGGCTAACACTTACTTTTTAAAAATTCAGTTTCGCCGTTTGCCCGACAGCCCTAAAATCAGTGAATCTGGTAGCACCTTTTCAAACAACTCACTTTACTAAAAGCCATAAGCTTTTAGTAAACTCATTTTATCATTCATGCAGAGGCTAACCTGACATAAGATGAATTCTTGCACAAAAGAATTAATGGGCTCAAGTTTTACGTCAGGATTCAAAAAAAAAGACAAAATAACATTGGAGCAGTACAATCTCCCCTGAACACTCCATGGCAGCACAATTGAGATCACATACATCACTGTTTCTCAACCTTAGCAACTTGAAGATGTATGAACTTCAATTCCCAGAATTCCTCAACCAGCATAATTTAGCTGGCTGGGGAATTCTGGGAGTTGAAGTCCACACATCTCCAAGTTGCTAAGGTTGAGAAATAGGACATACATCAAAAGGTTTTGGGTTATCTCAAAAGATCTCAACAAATGCAGTGGTTTTTAAAACACACGATCATTGTTCATTGTTAAGGTATTTGTAATCTGCCCCACAAATATCCACACTCTCTTTTACCTCACGTCACCCCAATTTAAAGCTTACCTCAGTTTATCTGCTTGATGCATTTAATAAAGTGGGCTGCAGAGCGCAAAAGCTTTTGTTTTTTAATAAATGTGCTGGTGGAAAAAGTACTACCAGATTCCCCCTGATTTTTATCCACGTAGACTAGCACAGATCTCCTCCTACAATGCCTACAGCTCTAGAATTTTTACTGGAGAGAAACTCTTCGTTTGAAGTAAAAACTGATCCCTTTGAGATTATAGCCTTTCCAGGTAGTACGTTCCCTTGTTGCAAAGGCCATTTGAGTAGGTAGAGTACTAATTCCCTGTTGCTACAGTATATTTCAAGAAGATAAGAATAGATGATTTATTCTTGATCATTTTCTATACTGTGGTAGAAACGTTTTTTTAAGAATTTGGGGAAGCAGGAGAGAAAGACTGCTCAGAATTGAACGTATTTAGCTGGAAAAAAGAGAAAAAGGAGATAGATACGGATTAACAGAGTTGGACGGCACCTGTGGGTCATCTAGTCCAACTTTCCACCCAAGCAGATCCTACACCATTTCTGACAGATGGCAGTCCAGTTTCTTCTTGAAAGCTTCCAATGATGAAGCTCACACAACTGCTGAAGGAAAGCTGTTCTGTTGGTTGATTGCTCTCTGTTGCAATATTTTCAGGATCAGACTCAATAATGATAATAAGAGTTAGAGGTTTAAATATATTTCTCTTTAATTATAACAGGCATTCTATATTCACTGAATATTCACAGATAGAAGCAAGGAAAATGGTGAAGGTGGCTCCTTATATATACAAGGGGTGGAGCCAAGAATGGGAGTGGTGAATTATGAATACATTAGGAACCAAAGAATAAGTTAACCCCCGATGTCCCATATATACATTATTTACACATTAGGGAATAAGGCATTTACATCTCACAAATCCCCCTCTAAATGCCGGTTCGCTATACAACACCAATTACATTCAGATTCAGGACAATATAAGACATATAATTTTGATGTTAAATATTTGTGCTGTTTAGAAGGTAAAGGCTTCGTCAATATGTCAGCTAATTGTTCAGAGGTATCACAATGCACTGCTTTGATAAATCCATCTTGAGACAATTGTCTCACATGTTTAAATTTTATATCTATATGCCTGGACCTTTGTCCAATGGCATCGGATCTGGATATTTCAATGGCTGCTTTATTATCTTCATGCATAACAAAAGGCAAAGCAGGTTTTTTCCAAACATCTGAAATCAAATCATTAAACCATACAAGGTTATTTGCAGCTTTGGACAAACAAACATATTCCGCTTCTGTGGTCGAAGTGGCTACCAGTTCTTGTTTACCAGTGTACCAGTAAACTGGACAGTCATTTAATAGAAAAATATAACCAGAAGTGCTCTTTCTGCATGATATATCTCCAGCCCAATCCGCATCTGCGTAACATGTAAGTTTTGGTTCTTTATCATTACTAGGTTCTAATACTAAGCAAAAGTCTAATGTACTTTTCAGATATCTTAGAATTCTTTTGACTGCTTCCCAATGATACATTGTTGGTTTGCTAACATATCTTGACAATAAGTTGAGTGGTAATGCAATATCTGGCCTGGTCCAATTAGATATATAAAGAAGTGAACCTATGACTGATCTATAAAATGTATTATCCTTGAATTCAGGGGAAGATTCATCAGTGTTTCTAAGGAAATCAGTTTGCATAGGAGTGTCACAGGGTTTGGCATTGTTTAAATTGCATTTGTTCAGAAGTTCAATGATTTTATCTTTCTGAGTAAGTTTGAATCCCCTTCTAGTTTTGTTAATTTGTACACCAAGGTATTTGTTTACTTTACCTAGAGATTTCAACGAGAAATGTTCGTTTAGCTTATTTACAAAGGTTTCTCTTCTCTCCTTGTGTTTTCCTATATATAAAATATCATCTACATAAATTAATACAAATTCAATATGATCATCACTCTTTTTTACAAAGAAACAGTTATCAGCAGTGGTAGCGTTGAAATCCATGGTCTTAAGTACTTTTACCAAGCAATCGTACCATCTTTTGCCAGATTGCTTTAATCCGTATAGACTCTTGTTCAATAGCCAAATTTCATTCTTATTAGTGTATTGACTGTGTGGTGCTCTTACATATATTTCCTTATCTAGTTTTGCGTGTAAATACGCAGTCTGTATGTCATATTGAAATACATCAAGATTGAGTGCAGATGCCACTACTAGAGCTGTTTTAACACTCTCTGTTCTCACTGTGGGGGAGTATGTGTCAGTGTAGTCCTCCGGATATTTTTGTGCATAACCTTGTGCAACCAATCTAGCTTTGTATAGAGTATTGCCTCCTTCTAGATTCTTAATTTTATAAATCCACCTGGTACCTATAATCGTTTTATCTTTAGGTGCAATCGCAGGTGTAAACACATTTAATCCTTGCAAACTTTCCATCTCTTTTTTCATAGCTAGTTCCCATTTTTCCTTTTCTTCACGAGGGAGTTTTAATACTTCCTCATATGTATTAGGTGTCATTTGTTCACCATCCATATGCATTATGTAATCTCTGTATTTATTTGGTACTTGATTTCTATTGTTTCTAATAGCTCTTTCGGGTTTGCTATGGTTATCATGCAAATATCTTGCTTCCTTTTTTGTTAATGTGTCTGTCTTTATTTTGTGCTGACTATTTGTCCAAGTTTTGGTTTTGTTTTTATTTTTGTTGATATTTTGATTTTCTATTGTCCCTTCCTCACAAGATTTTGTATCTTTGCATTTATTTGGAAATATTTCATTAAGATGTAATTTAGACCAATTGGCCTGTTCATGGAACACAGCTGTTCTGGAGACTATAAATTTGTTATTATTATCAATGAATCTGTACCCTTTGGTGCCAGTTTCATATCCCATAAATCTTAATCTTCTGGATACGTTTTCTCCCTTTCTTCTCAACTGCTTAGGTATGTGTACGTCTGCAGTGACTCCAAATATGTGCATGTGTGCTAATTTGGGTTTCCTATTATACATCACCTCATATGGTGTTTTATTCACAATACTGGACCAGGTTCTATTTTGAGTGTAATTTGAATAATGTAAGGCCTCTGACCAAAATTGTTTGCCTAAACCAGCATCCTCTAATGTGCACCTAATCATGGTTTGTAGTGTGGAATTCTTTCTCTCTGCAATCCCGTTTTGGAACGCAGAAAATGGACTAGACGTGAAATGTAGCATTCCTCTATCCTTTAACCATTGGGAGAATTCTTTAGACATGAATTCACATCCCCTATCTGTCATAATTTGTTTTATTCTGATATTATGTTGTGTTTCTATGCGTTTGTAGAATTCCTTAAATTTCTGAAAGGTTTCATCCTTGTGTTTTAATGTGTAAACAAAACCATAGCGACTGTAATCGTCTACTATTGTTAGGAAGTAACGTTTTCTATAAGTGATTGATGGAGTTAATGGACCAACTAGGTCCATATGTACTAAGTCAAAAATTTTGTTAGTTGATCTGTTGGATTTTTTTGGTCTGGGACTAGTTTTTAGTTTAGTGGATTTACATACTGAGCATTCCAAATAATTTTCACAATTTTTTATTTTGACACCTTCTGCGTGTTCAGTCATTTTTTGTACTACAGGAAAACTTGCATGTCCTAACTTCCTATGCAAGATGTGAGCACACTCATCATGAATTGGTTTACCTATTCTTGGTTTCTTCTCATTGTGTGTATTTGCGTGATCATGAGATATTTTACATTCATCATTGTCACTGTTACTAACATTTTCATCATCTGCCTCAATACAATCTTCCATATTTGAATCAATGTTATGTAACCATCTTTCTTTTGTTATTAGATAGGGTAGGCCTCCTTTAATCATCACAGTGCCTACATTTGTTTTGTCCTTCTCTAAAGTTGCTTTCCCCTTTGAGAAAACTATATTGATGTCAGAATCTCTGCTTAGTTTTATGGCACTTAGTATGTTATGAGGTATTTCTGGAATTAACAATACCCCCTCTATTTTTCCTAGGCCAGGCAAGGTCACATTTCCTCTGCCTAATACTTGAACCTTTTCTTGATTAGCTACCTTTATTACAAATTTATCTTCTGTAAATGAAGACAATATATTTTTGTTATTAGTGGTGTGGTTGGTTGCCCCAGAATCAATAAGCCAATTATTGTTCTCATTTTGTTGTGTTTTAGTGCTGTCTTGTTTATTTAGTCCATTCAGTGAACCAGATTTTCTCTCTTTTGAATTTTCTCTACCCCCTCTACTATCTCTGTAATTTGGTGGGCTTCTATATTTATGTCTATCTGTGGAAGACTGTCTATAATTGTATTTGCTCCTATACTCTGACCTATGTCTCTCCTTTGAGATTTTGGGACAGTCTCTTCTATTGTGTTCCCTGGACCCACAATTATGGCATTTAAAAGCTTCATTGTATTTTTCCTGGAAAGCTACCTTCCTAAAAGATTTGTGTTCTGTGTGATTGCTGGAACGATTTTTTCTTGAATTGTCTTCTGCTATCAATTTGTTAGATAGACTTTCTATGGATAAATATCCTAGATTGATGGTGTCTAAGTGTGACATAAAACTATCCCATGATGAATCAAGTGAATTGATAATAACACTTTTCATTGTTTGATCTGAAATCACTTCTCCCCTCAAATGCAGCTCAGCTCTTATTTTGTTTAGAGATATCAAATGCTCACTTATGGAAACCCCTGGTTTTACTCTGGAAGAAAAGAAATCCTTAGACATTCTTGTAGTGGTAGCTACACTATCGCTGTGAAACAGATTAAACATGCATTGAATTATTTCTGAAACAGTTAGGTTTGGTTTGATGCTATGATACATTGTAGGAGACACGCTAGATATTATTAAGAAAAATGCTCTATGATGTAAACAATCTATTTTTAAAGTCCAAGGTCTTCTTGGAGGACTAGTGATAAAGAATAGCAAATTTTCTTTCATAAAGACAACCTGGAGCTGTTGATACCATTCTTGCAAATTAATGCCATCAACTCTAAGTTTTGGGAAGTCACTGGGTAAGTTTCCCACATTATTTTGTTCATTACTTACAACCTGAGGTAGTCCGTGGTCTCGCAAGTGCAGGAAATTGCAAAACGGCATGGGGATGCTTGCAACGAGTCTGCGCGGTTCTCTGGCCAGTTCAAGTCTTTCCGGACCGTCTACGTAGTTTCGCACATGCGCGTTGCTCATTTCTTCTTTGGCGTCGTCGTGGAAGGTTCTCTCCATTGCAGCTCGCTCGCTCCGCTCCTCTTCAGACGAGTCGGTTTCTGGCTCGGTTTTAGGAGTTTTGATGGCGGCGACTGCTCTTTTCTTTCTTTTGTGTGCGTTGGTACTTGATCCGGTCTGCGGTGTAGGGCGGAATCGACATGGCTCTCTGGGCTCGGGTGTCGTCGCTCTCGAAGTCAGGATGGGAGCGTGCAGGTCTTGAGGTATCGGCTTGTTCTCTAGCTTCTTCGTTGTCGCTCTGGAAAATTTTAATTTTGGCCCAAATGCAGCAAAAAGCGTCTTCATTGCTGACTTTACTTGGGATTTCGTTAAGTCGTCTTCGCTTTCTGATTCTGGTTCTTCTGAAGAGTTTGAATCTTCCTTTTCGCTTTCGTTGTCTGATAACGTTTTTCGCGCCAGAAATTTTGAACTGAGCATTTTGATTGGCTCTGCTTCGCTCACTTTGGAGGCTTGTTGGAACCAAGATGGCTGCCATTCAAAATTTCGCGCGGGATCACATCTTTTCTTTTTCATAACGACTTTCTCTGTAGTCATATCACTCACAGTTTTTTGGTCTTTGGGTTTCTCTTTAGCAATGTTTTTCTCTCTCGCTGCTCCGCTGTTTTTCAGCATTTCTTGGAGATTCGCGATGAGGCTTTCATCATTCTTCTGGCTTTTTAATAGTTTTAATATCTCTGACCTGAGTTCGTTATTTTCTATTTCGATTTCCTCCTGGTCATTATTTTCATTTATTAGTTCTTCTTCTTCAGTGGTGTATTCTTCGGATTCTCTCGAAATCGCGTTTGTGGATTCGTTGATTATTTCTTGTTCAGTTTCTATTTCTTTGCTGTAGGCCCTGGTGTTGGGCCTATCTTTCTTAGACATCTTTAAGTATTTATTGAGTCAATTAACCATCCTCTGCTACCAGCTTGTTGCAATATTTTCAGGATCAGACTCAATAATGATAATAAGAGTTAGAGGTTTAAATATATTTCTCTTTAATTATAACAGGCATTCTATATTCACTGAATATTCACAGATAGAAGCAAGGAAAATGGTGAAGGTGGCTCCTTATATATACAAGGGGTGGAGCCAAGAATGGGAGTGGTGAATTATGAATACATTAGGAACCAAAGAATAAGTTAACCCCCGATGTCCCATATATACATTATTTACACATTAGGGAATAAGGCATTTACATCTCACACTCTCACTGTCAGAAAATTTCTCCTTATTTCAAGGTTGAATCTCTCCATGTTCAGTTTCCATCCATTGCTCCCTGTCTGGCCTTCAGGTGCCTTGGAAAATAGCTTGACTCCTTCCTCTATGTGGCAGCCCCTCAAATATTGGAATACTGCTATCATGTCTCCCCTAGTCCTTCTCTTCACTAGACTAGCCAGGCCCAGTTCCTGCAACTGTTCATCATCGTATGTTTTAGCCTCCAGTCTCCTAATCATCTTGGTTGCTCTTCTCTGCCCTCTTTCTAGAGTCTCCACAGCTTTTTTATAATGTGGTGACCAAAACTGATAGAACATGTAGAATGGGATATAGGATTTATAGAATCCTATAGCTGTAGGATATAGGACAGCGATGACTAACCTTTTCCGGACCAAGTGCCCAAAGCCTGAACCCCCAAAATGCAATGTGTGCACAGCCCATCCTCATGTGCCCCACGCATGCGGATGCCCCCTGCCTGCCCCCGCCCCTGCACATGTGTGCGTGATCCCCCTGCATGCGCCCCGCTGCCCCATGCATGCACATGCGGTCTCCCGTGGCCACCCCCATGTGCACATGGTCCTCCTGCATGTGCCCCACTCCCTGCACATGCACGCACAGCCCCACGCATGAGCCCCACCCCAATGCATGCATGACAGAGACCCGAAGACCAGCTGGCCAGTGGGAGGTGTGCATGCATGTGCGGCGGAGCTCAACTGGGGCAACGGCTTGCATGGCCACAGAGAGGGCACTGCGTGCCACCTCTGGCAGTGGTTGGTTGCCCCCAGTTTATTTATTTATTTATTTATTTATTGCGATTTATATGCCGCCTTTCTCCCTAGGGACTCAAGGCGGCTTACAAAATGACAACTTCAATACAAATCACAATACAATACCAAATTAAAATCAGTAACCCAATTAAAAACGATTTAAAATTCTATAGAACCGGTAGTAAAACCGTCGGGAGGCTCCACCCACCAACCCCAACGTCACCAAAATGCTTCTGCGCATGTGCGCGGGCGCGGCCCTGCTGCAAACCGGTAGTAAAGGTAAGTAGAACCCACCCCTGACCTCTGGCACGCGTACCATAGGTTCGCCATCATGGATATAGGATATATTTTATAGGATGTAGGATTGTGTAGGAGATAGGATTAAGCAATGGAATTAATTCACTTGAGCTCAACATATACTATGGATTTTGGAGAGGCCATGCAGGCTGACCAGAACACTGAAGAAGAGCCCACTGTTGGAAGTTGAACTGCCCCCACAAGATTCGTTGCTAGCTTCCATTTGTATGAGTATAGATACCGGCATGGTATAATGCATTTAGAAGAGGTGCTTCGCAATATGTGTTAGTACAACCGAGCGCTTCTCCTTAAATCATTACAGCAGATGCATAGCTGCTTCTGGATATGCATAGTGATACCTCCACTGGGATCCCCAGCAGGGATGAAGGATGCACACACACATACAAATGCATTCCAATTAATGCAAGTGTCAGTACTTTGTAGAAATTGGGCGCCGTGCGCTAGCACGCTTTATAAAGCATCTCTCTCAACTGCTTTGCGCGGCCCTAATAATTTCTTCAATATCGGGGTGAAATATTATCCAAGCAAATAGAAGAATTCTATGACTTTTGTCACCACAAAGCCGTATTTCCCTACGCACCATCCTTCCATCTGCTGAGTCGATTGACTCTATACGAAGCACTCCAAATGAATTCTTATTATGTTAAAATGATGCTTTGAGGTAAGGGTCATAAGAATTATGTTTGCTATTCAGGGGCTATTTTGGACTCCGGGACATAAATCCTGCTGCTACGGAAGACTCTGCATACCCAATGACTCCACTCCAAGTTCATCTAAATTGTTTTTGCCTATTGGTCCCTAGGAGAAACTAATGTACTAGGGACATCTTGTGGTGGATAGAATTAACTTTCCAAATTCCTCGTCAAATCTAAACCAATTACTCATTTTCTGATGTCATTCTAAGATACCTTTCTCTTCTAAGCTCTTTTCTGGCTCCTGAAGAAATGCCAGGTTTCCTGCGGGCACTTTATAAACATAGATTAATTTCGGTTGGTATTATTATTTATTCAAATTTGTGATACTCCCCCAACCATAATGGACTCTGGCAGCCCAAATGCTGCATTCTGATTCTGTCTGATAATCCATTGCAAACATCTGGGCTGACTCTCAAAAAACATCTGCTTCCCCACTGCTCTTTTGGGATGTTGGAGAGCAGGGGTCTCCAACCGTAGCAACTTTAAACAAAGCTGGCTGGGGAATTCTGGGAGTTGAAGTCTGCCAGGCTTAAAGTTGCCAAGGTTGGAGACACGTTTTAGAGGACACAACTGTTCTCCAAGAGAACAGCTTGCTTCGAAGCAGTCGAACGGTTCAGACCGAGTAAGTAGCTGTCTCTTATCTCCTTTCCTTTGCGACTTTAGGAGATTGCTCCACTCTGCCTAATAATGGCACTGGGTCTGCCGTTCTTAATGAATTTGGCATTCTTTTAAAGTGTCTCAGGTTGCTCATTCAAAGGGATGAAACCGGAAGTAAGCCGAGACTGCAAATTCCTGAGTTTGAATTCAGTTAATTGTACAAGGGGAAAAAAAGCAGGCCAATGAAAGACTCCGTTTCAAGGCATGCTTGGCAATTTGTGAGGCTCAGTGCCCATGCTAATCCTGCTCTCCACTGCATTTGGTGAAGATGAATGCGGCTGTTATAGGAGGAAACCAAGGATAGGAATGGATTATTAGCTCCTCCGCCTTTCTTTAAAAAAACAACAACCACATAAGGTAAAGGTAAAGGTTCCCCTCACACATATGTGCTAGTTGTTCCCGACTCTAGGGGACAGTGCTCATCTCCGTTTCAAAGCCGAACAGTCAGCGCTGTCCGAAGACGTCTCCATGGTCATGTGGCCGGCATGACTAAATGCCAAAGGCGCACAGAACGCTATTACCTTCCCACCAAAGGTGCTCCCTATTTTTTCTACTTGCATTTTTTACGTGCTTTCGAACTGCTTGGTTGGCAGAAGCTGGGACAAGTAATGGGAGCTCACCCCATTATGCGGCATTAGGGATTCGAACCGCTGAACTGCCGACCTTTCGATCAACAAGCTCAGCATTTTAGCCACTGAGCCACCATGTCCCTAACAACCACATAGGATAGAATATTAAGTTTAAGATAGATAATTACCAGCTGTTTTGGATTTCAACTCCTATCAGCCTCAGCCAGTATGAATAGCAGCAAGAGATTATGACTGTTGTAGTCCAAGATTACTGAAAGGCACTAAGAGATCTGCTCTGCTGACAGATCTATCATTGTGAGAGGTAGAAGATAAAAAATGGCCACTGCAAGATATTTTGCTTGTTGGAGACAAAACCACAAAGGTAGTTTTCAAGGCCATTATGCGCAAGTCAGAAGACAGAATGTCCTGATTACTACATGTAGAAGTCTTTACAGGAGCTTTTTATATCAGCTTTAAAAAAAAACTCAGTTCTCCTTTGATCTGTATTGGAATTCTCTTGATTTCATGAAAATACCTATTTAGTTTTCTAGACCACAATTTGGAAGTGGTTTGGTTTTTCTTCTTTTAGGATGCTTTTTTGATGTTCTAGTCTCTACTGCAGATCTGGTAGCTTCTGGTGGATTTTCATCTCAATCCTAACAAGACTGAACCTTGCTTAGCTTTTCTGAGCTCAGCCAAGGTCAACCAATACATTAAATACGTTAACCGTACATTAAAGCAAATCTAATTCATGCTGCTATGCAATCGTTTATTTTTTAAACTAGGAATTACAGGCAGAAGAAGAACATCATGGCTTCAAAATCTTAGGGATTGGTTTGGACAAAACTCAGCCGCACTTTTTCGTGTGGCTATTGATAAAAATAGGATTGCCAACATGATCGCCAACATCCGATGACGGATACGGCACAAGAAGAAGAAGGAATTACATATGAGGAATGCATTGGGATTGGCACATGAAAGTTTTCCTTATTTGGAGAGTTTGGGAAGGTGGGGAGATTGCTATTACATTTCTCCCCCGGTCATCACTAGCCTTCTTAGCAGTGGATTTTCCAGAAGATTTGTTAAATAGTTGCACAAATATTCATGCTGCAGTTGCGCCCTAAATAATAGATGGGACTGTGATTTAAAAATAAAGGCCTATTTCCTACTGTTGAAAAGAGGTGACCAGTTCAGATCCGTAAAGCTGCATAATTATGGGTCTAAACACAAACTTTTCACCTAGTCATTTCTAAAGTTCTATTGATATGGAAGCGTTATCCAATTGCTATTGGTATTCTAGCCTACAATTCCTCCATGCCGTTGGCTTGATCATATGACTCGGTTTCATAAAATGTGCCTCTTGTCAACCCTCAAAAGAGATTGCTGCATAATAGCCAAATAATGAAGTCAATGAATAAGGAAGTTCTGAATAAGAAAGATATGCATGCTAGGTCTATGAAAATAATGATTTTTTTAAAAAATGGGGTTTAAAAAAAAAAAGAAAGAACTGTGGTGATTTTCAGCAATAACCAACATTGGTGTTGAATGTCTGAGCAGGATTACCTTTTCTTTGAATTCTTCCATTCTGTGGGATAGCAGGTCACTGCAGCTCATGAAATATTGCAGCGTATGTGATGATACTACAGCAGCAGCTGTGATTTATGGAAGAGAGCACCACAGACCAACTAGTGGATAATGAGATGCTGCACCAGACATAGCATGGATTCGGGAACCCTGCTAGGTAGATATGCAGCTCAGGTATACTTCAATAGCGCAAATGAACTCATCAGATAGATTAACAATGAAGCATGTTTACAGAGTACAGAATAACAGAGTTGGAAGGGACGTTGGAGGTCTTCTAATCTAATGCTCAGTTTAAGCAGGAGAACCTATGCCGTTCTGGAAAAATGACTGTCCAATCTCTTCTTAAAAACCTCCAGTGATGGAGCACCGTTACTGTGTTTCATGCTGATTTCATGTGTTTCGCACTGATTTCATGTGTGTTTTGCACTGATTTCGTCAAGGTATTCTTCCAAAATTTTTCACTCAAAGTGAAAAATCATCTCCACTTAATCAGTGGAACGACCTGCCTCCAGACTTTGTGGATGCTCCAACATGGAAGATTTTAAGAAGAGATTGGACAACCATTTGTCTGAATTTTTTTTTTTAATTTGATTTATATGCCGCCCTTCTCCGGAGACTCAGGGCGGCTTACAGTGCGTTAAGCAATAGCCTTCATACTTTTGTATATTTTACAGCTTATTGCCCCCATAAACTGGGTCCTCAATTTACCTACCTTAGAAAGGATGGAAGGCTGAGTCAACCTTGAGCCTGGCAAGATTCGAACTTACTTTAATTGCAGACAGCTGGTGTTAAATTACAGTGCCTTGTCTGCAGAGCTATCCAGGCTCTTGTATAGAGTTTCTTGCCTTAGCTGGAAGCAGGACTAGAAGATCTCCAAGATCCTTTTCAATTCTGTTATTCTGTTATAGTTGTGAAAACGTGAGCGTTTGTCTAGCCATATTTTTCTCATCCTTTCTTCAGTGGCTTTAGTCCCATTTTTTTTTTAAAAAATGAAATAGTGTCCAAGTTGGATAAGCAGGACTGTGCTGTATATGATGGTCCTGATGGCGAACTATGGCACTCGTGCCACAACTGGCAGGCAGAGCCCTCTCTGCGGCCATGTGAGCCATCGCCCAGCTAAGCTCCACCGCGCCTGCGCACACATGCGCCTCCTGCTGGCCAGCTGATTTTTGGAATGTGCAGGGAGGCAGTGTGCACGTGGGAAAGGTACATGCATGTGCAGGGGTTGTGCACACATGTGCGGGGGACAGGGGCTGCATGTGCAGGGGGAGCAAGGGGAGGAGTGGGAGCACAGGAGTGTGTGGCATGTTCCCCCTCAGCCCATTTTTGGTCCCAGGAGGCTGCAGGGAGGCCTACTAGGCCTAAAACGGGGCATTGGGGGGGGAAACGCCGCACTGCCCCATGGCCTGTTTTTGGCCCCAGGAGGCTGCAGGGTGGCCTACTAAGCCCATAATGGGGCTTGGGGGTGTGGCTTGGCCCCCCATGGCCCGTTTTTGGTCCCAGGAAGCTGCAGGGAGGCCTACTAGGCCCAAAATGGGGCTTGGGGGTGTGGTTTGCCCCCCCATGGCCCGTTTTTGGTCCCAGGAGCCTGCAGGGAGGCCTGCTAGGCCCAAAATGAGGCTTGGAGGTGTGGCTTGCCCCTCCCCCCCATGGCCTGTTTTTGGTCCCAGGAGGCTGCAGGGAGGCCTGCTAGGCCCAAACTGGGCTTGGGGGTGTGGCTTGCCCCCCATGGCCCGTTTTTGGCCCCAGGAGGCTGCAGGGTGGCCTACTAAGCCCATAATGGGGCTTGGGGGTGTGGCTTGGCCCCCCATGGCCCGTTTTTGGTCCCAGGAAGCTGCAGGGAGGCCTACTAGGCCCAAAATGGGGCTTGGGGGTGTGGTTTGCCCCCCCATGGCCCGTTTTTGGTCCCAGGAGCCTGCAGGGAGGCCTGCTAGGCCCAAAATGAGGCTTGGAGGTGTGGCTTGCCCCTCCCCCCCATGGCCTGTTTTTGGTCCCAGGAGGCTGCAGGGAGGCCTGCTAGGCCCAAACTGGGCTTGGGGGTGTGGCTTGCCCCCCATGGCCCGTTTTTGGCCACAAGAGGCTGCAGGGAGGCTACTAGGCCCAAAATGAGGCTTGGGGGTGTGGCTTGCCCCCCATGGCCCGTTTTTGGCCCCAAGAGGCTGCAGGGAGGCCTACTATGCCCAAAACTGGGGTTGGGGGGGGTCACGCGTGTATGTGTGGGGGTGGGTGGAATGGGGGGGTCACACGCACATGCATGGGGGATGCATTGCATTATGGGTGCTGGCACGCACACACTTTCAGCACACGACAATAAAAATGTTAGCCATCACTAGTATATGGGAACAGATATTTTTTTAAAAGTTCTCCTATTCCACCATTGAGCCAGGTAAAATCCATCAGAAGTGGCCAGCGACAAAAGCAATTTCCATCAGCCCCACCTATCATGTGGTCTTAAAGAGTAAGAGTATTAATTATGAATCATGCTATACCAAGTTCAAAAACTAATGAAAGCAATAGAAAAATGGTTCAGTCTGGAGATGAAGCAAGGACTCACTCCCTTTTTAAAAAAAACAAAAATAAAAAACACACAGACACATAAGCAATAAATCATTGGAAGAAACGTGGATTTTATAAATGGGCTGGAACACTCCCTACATCTTATGCAAGAAGAATTCTTTGCTCCTGTTAAAAAGTTTCCACCACAGTATTCTGTCCTTCCTGTTCCACTCCTAGACAGACCCATAGGAGAACATTGTGGTTTAAATTACCTCCTCTAAATATGCTGCTAAACAGAAGAAGCAGCATTGCCTTGCACCCCAACTTCTGGGGAGACCCCTCGTTCTCTAGCAGCTTCCCAGGTTCTTACAAAGAGAGGGAAACAAGGTGGCTGGTCCCTCTCTTCTTGGTCATAGGCCAAGATTGTCCATCAGAGATTGAGGATTCCACTCCTAATAGTGGGGATCTAATTCTGTCATAGGGAAGAGATGATGGCCTGGACACATTCTCTGAGGCAAGTCTTCATCTGGACAGACAAGCTGCTGGAATCTCTGGAAAGAGAAATAGAGAGAGACCATATGAAAGGGTGGATGGAAATGTCTATGGCGATTCTGATGAGACCATATAGCACTTAGCAATAGCATTTATATACCGCTTCACAGTGCTTTACAGCCCTTTCTAAGCGGTTTACAAAGTCAGCATATTGCCCCCAACAATCTGGGTCCTCATTTTACCCACCTCAAAAGGATGGAAGGCTGAGTCAACCTTGAGCCGGTGAGATTCGATCTGCCAAATTGCAGTCAGCCGGCAGTCAGCAGAAGTAGCCTGCAGTACTGCACTCTATAACCACTGCGCCACCGCGGCTCCATATAAAATGGTGGGTGGAAAATATTGCTGTTTGCCAGAAAAGTTGTGGTCAAAGAATCTAACCACAGGTAG
Source organism: Pituophis catenifer annectens (assembly GCF_029215685.1). Taxonomy (NCBI): domain Eukaryota; kingdom Metazoa; phylum Chordata; class Lepidosauria; order Squamata; family Colubridae; genus Pituophis; species Pituophis catenifer. The sequence continues at coordinate 75,549,505 of NW_027256887.1, forward strand.
TCCTCAACTTTGGGCCAAAATTTATGTTGCTAAGCGAGGCTATTGTTAAGTGAGGTGTGCCTCATTTTACAACCTTTTGGCCCCACTTGTTAAATGAATTGTGTGGACTTTAAGTGGATCTGGTTTCCCCCATTGACTTTGCTTGTCGGAAGTCGGCTGGGAAGTTTACAAGTGGTGATTGCATAACCTCAGGATAGTACAACTATCATAAATACATAACTACATGCCAGTTGCCAAGTGCCCAAATGTTAATCACATGACCAAAGGGATGCTGCAAAAGTCATTAGGGTGAAATATGATCATAAGTCACTTTTTTCAGTGCCTTCGTAATTTCGAACGGTCACTAAACGAATGATTGTAAGTCAAGGAGTACTTGTAGGTCTGTCTCACCTGATCCTTTTGTGAATGTTTACGAGTGTGCCTTGTGCAAAAATTAGCAATGGATATATATTTGATTCATTTCTATCAGGTCTCCTCTCCGAAAGCACAGAAATGGATTTAAGCCTTGAACAGGCAACCTACAACTAATCCTCCACTTAGAACCATTCATTTAGAAACTGTTCAATGTTACAGTGGTACTGAAGAAAGGGACTTACAACTGTACTTATAAACCATTGCAGCATCCTCACAGCCTTGTGGTCAAAATTCAGGCGCTTGGCAAAAAGCCACAACAGTGGCACAGTGGTTAGAGTGCAGTACTGCAGGCTACTTCTGCTGACTGCCGGCTGCCTGCAATTTGGCAGTTCAAATCTCACCAGTTCAAATCTCAAGGTTGACTCAGCCTTCCATCCTTCCGAGGTGGGTAAAATGAGGACCCAAAATTGTTGGGCGCAATAGGCCGACTGTATAAACTGCTTAGAGAGGGCTATAAAGCACTGTGAGGTGGTATATGAATCAAAGTGCTACTGCTATTCAGTGTCCCGGGGTCATTCGATTGCCATTTACAAACTTCCTAGCTGATTTCTGACAAGCAAAGTCAACGAGGGAAACTGAATTTGCCCAGCAACCGTGTGATTCACTGCAGTGATTCACGGAACAATTATGGCCAAAAAAGTCATAAAATTGGACCTTGCTTAGCAACAAAAATTCTCGTCCCAATTGTGGTTGTAAATTGAGGACTGAAGGTTTTGAATATGAAAAACAGCCACTGGTCCAGCGTCATTCCCTGGATCATTAAACTGAGTTGAATTCATACCAAACATTGGAGTTCATGTTGCTCTTTCAGTTAATTATTTCTAGAAGGAACCCTACTCTGAAACAGTAGAACTTCAATATATCACTTGGTGTTCATTTTGAACCAGAATAAATAAAGCTATAGCATTTTTGGGTCACTACTTTGGGACAATTTAATTTTGAATAAGATCGCTGAACCTTGTTCTTTGAAAAGCAGCATTGCATTTTTTTTTAAAAAAAAAGCAGCATTAAAAAAACAACCCTCTCCCACATACATGTTGCAAATATTTCTTTTACAGTCATTCTGAACTGGATACTCCTTATAATCAAAGGAAACTAGTTGCAAATGTCACAGAGGAAATAAGATATTTGACTGAAAGTCAATAAGCATAGGAGGGAGAAAGAAACGATGGGATACTGCGAAGCTAAGTTCTCAATTGTGACATTGCTGAAGTATTACACAGCTAATAACAAACACCCAGAAAGGCAATTTAGATTGTGCAGCCCTCAAGCCAACGCAAATCCAATAAAGTCACTGGTTCTTGCCAGTAACAGAGCAATTCTTAGCAAATTAGTGCAAGGAAACCCATTCGTTATTTTGGAACATGGCAAAGCTACCTCTGAAAGCCGAGGCAGACTTCCTGACTCAGCCGCTTTGCATCCCAGTCTCCATCTGAAAAAGGCCAGTCTTACCTCTCTCAGGGATCCTTTAATGGTGGAGAGTTTGTAGACGATCCAGAGGGGGATGCAGATCATTGAAGAGAGGGCAAGCAGCCAGCCGACGGTGTCTCCCCACCATGGGTACACGTATTTCTTGTTGTATGTCAATGGAGTGTATTTAATCAAAGAAAAGAGAAAGGTTGCCTAGAAAGATTGAGTGAGGGAGACAGGATTAGATCAGGGGTGTCAAACTCGCAACGCCATGTTGTCGTCACGTGATGTATCGCGACTTTTTTCCCCTTCACTAAACTGGGGGAGGAGATGGCTGGCGCGTGACACATCCGGCCCATGGGCCATGAGTTTGACACACACACACACACACACACACACACACACACACTGCGTTAGATGCACCAATCTTTAAGGAACCACTTTGCTTATTTTGTGCTGATCAGAATAACGTAATCCCAGATTTCAACCTGGTGAATACTCAACCTGGTGAATAAAGATAGGCCTCAGCAGGGGTGAAATCTAAAATTTGTGGGCGTCGCTTGGTGTGTGTGGGGGTAATGTGACTGGGTGGGCGTGGCCAACTTTTTTTTTTTTTACTTTTAATAGGATTTTTTTCTACAACCTTAAGAGGTTGCAGGAAAAAATGCTTTTAGAAACCTCTGACAATCAGGCAACTCAGCTGGGATCGCCAGAGGCTTTTAAAGGCATTTTTTTTCCCTACAACCTCTTCCGCCGAAGAGGTTGCAGAAAAAAATGCTTTTAGAAGTAAAAATAACAGCCTCTGATGATCGCACGGCTCAGCTGGGCATGGGGGAGGGGGGCGCAGGGATTTTCGCTACCGGTTCTCCGAACCACCCGCTGCCATTGCTATCGGATTGGGCGATCCGGTCCAAACCGGGAGCATTTCACCCCTGGGCCTTGGCTTACGACGATCACTGGAACCAGACTTTGCGTTGCTGAGCAAGGTGGTTATTATTGAGTTGCACCCAATTTTGTGACCTTTTTTTTGCCACTGTTGTTAAGCGAATTATTATAGTTGTTAAGTGAATCAGGTGGCCATTAAGAGAACCCCACTGACTTTGCTTGGTGGAAGATGGCTAGGAAGGTGGCAAATGGCGATCACATGACCTCAGCACACTGCAACTGTCCTAAGTACATGCCAGTTGCCAAGCGCCCAAATTTTGATCATGGAATCGTGTGTGTGGTTCTAAGTCACTTTTTTTTCAGCGACATTGTCACTTAACAAACGGTCATATAATGAGGACTATCTGCATTAGGGGAAGACTCTCCTAATGATTTTGCTAATAAGACACAAGAGCTCTATGCAACGAAATTTCACTTTAATGTATGCCGATTAGTGTACATTCAAAGTGACAATATAGTTACTCTAAAGTCTAAAATCTATTTTATTTGATAGAATAGAATAGAATAGAATAGAATAGAATAGAATAGAATAGAATAGAATAGAATAGAATAGAATAGAATAGAATAGAATAGAATTTTTTATTGGCCAAGTGTGATTGGACACACAAGGAATTTGTCTTGGTGCATATGCTCTCAGTGTACATAAAAGAAAAGATACGTTCATCAGAAATCATAAGGTACAATACTTAATGATAGTCATAGGGTACAAATAAGCAATCAGGAAACAATAAATCAGGGTCTTACAAATTGGTAAGACAAAGAAATTGAGATTTGGAACATGTTCCTGGATGTGATATTTTACATCGGGCCAGGGAATTACAATCTGTGCTTAATGCTTTTGTGGGAGCTTTTAACTCAGTCTCAAATCCTGGCAACTGCCTGGACAAGTCCCTGCTATTTTCTTGGCAAAGTTTCACTAGTTTTGCCATTTTCTTCTTCCTTTTCACGGAGATTGAGTGGCCCAAAGTCTCCCAGCTGTCTTTGGACCTAAAATGGGACTAGAACTCACAGTCTCTGAGTTTCTAACCTAGCACCTTTAACTGCTACACCAACCCGTCTCTCATGTATACCAATTTACATATTTAAAGGTGAAAGTGTTCGCTTACTTTGTTCATTTTTTTCCTACTATTATATGTTCTGCAGGAATAGAATTCCCAGACTTCTATAGGCCCCATAAATAATTAGAAGTACTGAATGTGAAAAAAAAAATCTAACATTTAAATCCTGGCAGACATTTACATGATTGTGGGAGACAAATAGCAATGGTATCAACCACCATCAAAATGAAATGATATATCTAATTCAAATGTGTACCTATTCAGCTGGGGTATACAATTGATCCTTTGAGGCCATGAGCCAAGTTGACCAGATTTCTGAATCAGAATAGAGCTGGAAGAGACCTTGGAGGTCTTCTAGTCCAACCTCCTTCTCAAGCAGGAAACCCGCCTAGACAAAAGGTGGCTAACCTTTTTGCCGTTGCGTGCCAAAAGCGGGGGGGAAGCATGGGGGGGAGCGCACACGTGCCCATACCCATAATTCAACGTGCCTGTCCCCCTGCGCATACACGCGCTCCCCTGCACTCCCCCTGCTTTTGGCATGCAATGGCCTGGTGGGCCCAGTAGGCCCATTTTTTTGCCCTCCCCAGGCTCCAGAGGCTTTCTTGGGGCTTGGGGAAGGTAAAAACGTCCTTCCCCACCCACCCACCCCCCGGAGGCCCTCCAGAGGCCGGAAACAGCCTCCAGTGGGTCCGGAAGGCCTGAGAATCAGTGCGCGCACTGGAGCTGAGGTAGGGCAACGCTCGCGTGCCCACAGATATGGCTCCACGTGCCACTTGTGGCATGCGTGCCATAGGTTCACCATCACGGCCCCAGACCATTTCAGACAGGTGAATTCTGAATGAATGTCCTATTTCTAATCATTCTCACCCATATATACACAGGTACCAATCCAGGGGTGGGTTCTAAATTTTTTTACTACCGGTTCTGTGGGCGTGGCTTATTTTGTGGGTGTGGCTTGGAGGTCATGTGACTAGGTGAGCGTGGCTAGCTGGTCAGAGTCATTTCTGGAAGGTCCTCGCACTTACGACCTGACTCATTTGTTTGCTTTTAACACTGATCAGCTGTAGGACGGCCCTTTGAAGCCCCGCGGCAAGAGTTTAAACAGTTTTTTTTCCCTCTAGTCATCAGCTGGGACTCAGGAGGCAGCAATAAATTGGGGGTGGGACCAAATAAAAGTAAGAATAATGTGGGGGGGTGGGGAGGAGGGCGGGGGGTGAGAACCAGTTCGGTGATGTCATATCGTCTCCGCTACTGGCTCGGCCGAACCGGACCGAACCGGGAGGAACCCACCACTGTACCAGTCTCCATCTGTTGCATCTATGCAGAAGTCAGGAAAAGTTTCCAAAGTTGGGAGACCCCTTTGAACATATGCTTCTACTGCTCAAAAACTGCTCTTCAGCATTTAAAACTTAACTGATGGGATTTATGCAAATGTAATTTTATCTGCTCTTTGGATTGTTTCTATTTCCATTCCCACCACGACTCCTGTCCTCCCACTTCTTTGTTGCCTGGCAGCAGCCACAAACAGTGGTCAAAGTCTCTTTTGCCCAAGAGTCCAACCCATTTCCCTGTGTACCCTCTGGATTGGTCTCCAGATGAAGATGTCCCACCTACCAGGCAGACGGCTGGTGTTATGAATAACCAACAGTATTTAATAACAGACCAAGGCCGGTAGCCAATCATGTCTTCAATGTTATTGTAGAAACGATCAGCACCTGTGAAATGGGGGTGAAAGAACAAAAAATTGGAAGAAAGGCAGAGCAAGTCTGCTCTAACGCCTATGGAACAGAGAAGAGAGCCAGGATCAAGAAAATAAGAAGCACAGCAGACTAAACAGAAAGGTATTAGCAAGGAAAAGTCACTGAAGCAAAACAGCGATAAACAGTTTCTCAAGGTCAGTTAAATTAGTAACATAAAACTGTTTATTTCTTTTCTTATATTGGGTTTCTGATAGGCTCAGAGTACTCAAGGATAAACTTGATTTTCTTTTCTCTCTGAAATCCTCTGCATCTGCTCCAGAAACTTTTCCAGGACTTGAAGAGCACGAGAAAAAAGGAAAGAGGAATTGCCCCCTTATCATTCTGCTAATGAAAACAGTTGCACCTGTGTGAAACCAATATGGGATTCCATCTAGGGTCCCCCTACTTACTCATATCAAATACGAAACAGATAGCAATAGCATTTAGACTTATATACCACTTTACAGTGCTTTACTCTCTAAACGGTTTACAGCGTCAACATATTGGCCCCAACAATTTTGGGTCCTCATATTACCCACTTCGGAAGGATGGAAGGCTGAGTTAACCTTGAGCCTGGTGAGATTTGAATTGCCAAATTGCAGGCAGCCGGCAGTCAGCAGAAGTAGCCTGCAGTACTGCACTTTAACCACTGCGCCACCGTGGCTCACATGAAGATATGAAGATAACTCTGGAGATTTCAACCGAACAGGAGTACTAGTTATGGAAAAGTTCAGGGATAGTGTTCCAGCTCCAGAGATGTTCTAGACTGGTCTTTGACAGGTATCTTGAGTCCCTTCGGGGAGAAGGGCAGGATATAAATTTAATAAATAAATAAAAATATGTTTTCTATCTAGCTCTATCTATGTGATTGCTAAGAGTTGAGCCCAGGGTGATGGCCCATAACCAATAAGACCTGTTTCCTGTTGCAATTGTACTTACCATATACCCAGCCAATGCACATGGTCTCAAAAATGGCAACGAAGAGCAAGCACATCCCACTGGCAGCATAGTAGTCAAAGAGCTGGAAGACATACATCCCACCCTAAAGAGGGGCAGATGCCCACCCAGTGGGGATTGGGAAAGAGATGGAGGAGAGAGAGTTTAAAACTGTGATGATGATAACATTTCTCTTCTTGATTTATTTAACTTTGCTATACATTACTTTCATATTTATTCTCTAAACATTGATAAAATAAATCCCATATATTATAATAATCAGATTCTTCCTTCCCTTTAATTGCAAGTGTTAATCTATTCATTTCTGCACATTCCAATATTTTCTTAATCACATTTTGATCTGCAGGAATCTCTTCACCTTTCCAGTTCTGTGCAAATACAATTCTAGCCTCAGTTATTACATAAATAATCAAGTATACAATTTCTTTACTATAATTCCCTGGTAAAATCCCCAACAAGAATATCTCAGGTTTTAAGTCAATATGCTGTTGTGTCATCTTCTCCAACCACATACAAATTCTTGCCCAATATTAGATTAGATATGTTAAGTATTAAAATTAAGCTAAAAGTAGATATAAATAATGAGTAAGTGTTGTGGTCCACCAGCAGCCTGTGGAGCTGGCAGCAGAGTCGGATAGTGAGGAGGCTGATGTTCTGTCCCTGTCTCACACACGCACCCCCACAGACAGGCAACAGTTAAAGTATTTAGCCGACAACAGTTTATCTGGTATCAGAATTGGCAGCAACTCAGTGGCTGGCTGCCAGGTATTCTTTACTCACGAGGGGGGAGTTTCTCCCTTCGTCCGGGAACAAAGCCAATATACAATAATCAACAAAGTCCAGTAAATACAAAGAAGGTCGTCCGATATCCATTTTTTGCTTGTCACAGAGCTGAATCGGCCACCACACCCTCTTTTATACCCTGTGGGGTGTGGTCCAATGACTCAGCCTAATCCCTGGCACGCCTCTTCTTCTGTTGCACGTGCTTATCTCTGCGACGCTGCCAAGGATCCAGCCAAGACTCATCTTCCTCATTACTGTCCACCTGTGGCTGCGTGGACGTGCTTGGCCCCGGGCCTATCTCTTGACCTTCGGCGGACACCGAAGGCATTGCCAGAGAGGAGGGTCCTGGAGAGGAAGGCCTTGCCAACTCCTCTCCTTCACTCTCGGAGTCCTCTCCTGCCGATAACACAGGCTCAGGTAACGGAGCCACAACAGCTGAGGAAGAACATGGGCCAGTCCTGGAGGCTGGGGAAGGCCCGGATGGGGGCTCTGCATCAGAGGCAGAGATGGGGCCAGGGCCATCGGGGAGTGATGTGCGGACTTTGGAGCCTCCAGAGGCTGACAGCAGAGAGGTAGAGGAACAGGAGGAGCCTGTTCCTAGTGCTCATATGAGAAGAGCTGCCAGAAGGCAGGAGCAGCTAAAGCAGAGAAGATGACTCGGGAGTAGGGCCAAGAGATCATTGGCCCCTCCCATAAGGCTTAAAAGACCAGCAATGGCTCTTGGCCTCTTTGCTGGAAAACGACCGTTGAAAGATTTGCTTCATGTTTGGATGTATTTCTTTCTTGTCAGCGTCTTCTGTTCCTGAACTGTTGCCAAGAAAAGCCTTTGGCAGTTTGTCTAATTATTCCAAGGTCAGAGATAAACTGAAGGTGTTTTGAGAATTTTGCTTTCATTAAATTTGGAATACACTGAGAATGAGTTAATTCTCAGCTGTTTTAATAAAATCTGTTTGTTTTTTGGAACTGTTTGCATTTAATATCAACTACGTGGGCCTGGGTCACAACAGTAAGGTGGTAAGCTTTAACTGTTATGACACAAAAAATTGTACCCAGACGACACACTGTTTAATGAATGATGGAATGTTTTGTATTAAAAGAAAATTTAAAAATTATATATATAAAAAAACCTGTGATGATCAGATGAATATCTTTTTACGCTGCTAAGTCCCCAAATGATTTTATATATAATGCTAGGCAACCCGTGAAGCCTCCTTGGCTCATCCTTTCAGAGATATATCCATACAAGATTCCTCAAAATGCCTTCAACAATGACAGAACTTTTAACGTACAGCCTTCACTGGAAAAGTTGGGATACAGGGAAGTATCTGCCTTGAAAATGGGCTACGCTGAACTGCATTACACAGTCAAACGTCAGGGCAGGAAATGGTTTTTTTTTTTTTTTGACATTTTGTATGATGTCATAAAACTGTTTTATGACAACTTTTAGGTCATAAAATACTTTATAAAATTTATAGAAGTTGTTAAAATTTGCCAAATTTCAATTCCATGGGAATCAGGGATCCCAGATGTTGGACAAAATCTGTAAGATAGTCCATTTGAGGTACCTTGGTTGAAAGGTTTCACTCTCTGATGCAACATATTGCCCATGTCAGAACCGATCCTTCATTCTGTTCTCCCCCTCCCCCACCATCCAGGCAGAACTGATGAAGCTTCTTGGATGAGAAGCAAAATGTGTTTTTTTTTCTTCCTCAAGGAAAAAGGAAAGAAAACAACAACAACATAGTCCAGTTCAGTGGTGAAATGTAAAATTTGTTACTACCAGTTCTGTGGGCATGGTTAGGTGGGGGGTAATGTGACTGGGTAGGCGTGGCCAACTTTTTTTTTTTTTAAAAGCATTTTTTCTACAACTTCTTCGGCCAAAGAGGTTATAGAAAAAATGCTTTTAAAAAACTCTGACCATCCCAGCTGAGCCGCGGGATCATCAGAGGCTTTTTTTTTTTTTTAACTTTTAAAAGCATCTGTAGAAAAAATGTTTTTAAAAATTAAAAAAAAGCCTCTGATGATCACGTGGCTCAGCTGGGCATGGAGGAGCAGGGATTTCTGCTACCGGTTCTCCGAACCACCCGCCACCATCACTACCGGATCAGGCGATCCGGTCCAAACCGGGAGCATTTCACCTCTGGTCCAGTTGCCCTTTGAAAAAGCACCTTTGAGACAACCATGACCTGGATGACTGAGAATCTGAATAGGCAAATCTATTGCCCAGTTAAAGATTATAAGGACAAGAGTTTCGGCAGTATGTAAACAACAGAAATATCTGTTCAGGAAATTATAATTCTCATTTGTTAACACATGTTCTAGTGTTTTCTAGACAATATTTTCCTAGACATTTTTTTTCTCTTAAACTAAAATTACTTTGCGGTGACTCAATAAGCTTTCAGTTCCTGCTTAGTTACTACTGGTAGAAAACATCAAGTGGGAGTGAATGAGCAGTCCTCTGTTTATACATATTATGCCAGGATTCTGAATATTTCCTCTCACTTTAACTGGTATTTGGAGAGCCTGATAACTCAACGTATCTAAAGATAGCATGTTATTCATTTCTGGTATCAATAGAACTATCTGTCTTCCCCACTTCTGGGTCTTCTTCTCCCCTTTGTAATAGAAAGTTTCTGAAAACCAGCTTACACTGAGGTGGATCATTTTTTTCAACTCCCATATCCTGCAAATGTGACACACAAATACACACACACACACACACACACATAGAGAGAGAGAGAGAGAGAGAGAGAGAGAGAGAGAGAGAGAGAGAGAGAGTACATATACATACATACCCATGTCAGGGGTTTTATCTTAAACTTTGACCCCACAAACATTCCAAAGACAAGTCAAGTTTTCACAAGAATGCCATCTTCATACATTTTTAAGTTTCTTATTACTATGAGAAGAAGTGAAAAAAAAAGTTATAGCCTGAGAATGTAAAATGTATAGGGAGATAGGGATGGAGATGTGGATGTGGATAGATAGGTGGATGATAGAAAGATGATAGATAGATAGACAGATAGATAGATAGATAGGGAGGGAGGGAGGGAGGGAGGGGTGAAATCCAGCAGGTTCTGGAGAACCGGTAGTGGAAATTTTGAGCAGTTTGGAGAACCGGTAGCGGAAATTTTGAGTAGTTCAGAAAACCGACAAATACCACCTCTGGCTGGTCCCAGAGTGGGATGGGAATGGAGATTTTGCAGTATCCTTCCCATGCGACACCCACCAAGCCATGCCCACCAAGCCACACCATGCCCACCAAGCCACGCCCACAGAACCCGTAGTAAAAAAATTTGAATTTCACCACTGGATGGATGGATGGATGGATGGGCAAACAAACAGACATATAGAGCCGAGATGGCGCAGTGGTTAGGGTGCAGTACTGCAGCTACTTCAGCTGACGGCTAGTTCAGCAGATCAGCGGATCAAATCTCACCGGCTCAAGGTTGACTCAGCCTTCCATCCTTCCGAGGTGGGTAAAATGAGGACCCAGATTGTTAGGGGGCAATATGCTATTTAGTATACTGTCTTTGATGTAAGCCTCCCAGAGTCCTCGGAGAGTGGGCGGCATAGAAATATGACTAATAAAACAAACAAACAAACAAACAAACAAACAAACAAACAAACAAACAAATAAATAAAAGTCTCCTCCTGGAGAAAAATTAGGAATGTGAATTCTTGTGAACTGCATCAACAAAGCGACTTTATGTGACTCTGGCAAAATTGGTTCTGTGCGCCCTCTCACATTTTCATCCAAAGGACAGTAAATTGACTTCAAACGTCAATAGGGAATGACATAAAAAGCAATTCCAGCTAAATCACAATGTACTGATACGTGGGATTCAAACTATTTCTCATCTTTAGTTTTAGATTTCAGCATCGAAGCGTTCGGCTCTCACAGCAGAGTGGAAATGAAGGCGCAACTGTTGCTATGCATAAGAGTGTCAGATGGCAATTTAAGAATTTCTAGCCCACATTGGTATGGAGAAAGTGAAGAGGGAGGCATTTTTCCTCCCTCCCTCTGCGACAGAAGTCACACTGAAAGGTTATCAAATAAAGTTGAACAATGTAAAGTTCAGGACAAAGCCATTTTCATTGAAGCATTCTTAACCTGTGGAATCTC